>NC_000071.6:138685672-138868172 GCF_000001635.26 Mus musculus | reverse complement strand
CCTGGGGACAGGAGTGGAGTTCACCAAGACCTGAACTTCTTGTGACGGGGAAACATTCGGAGGGCCTGCAGGACCTTCCCTAGGCATTGCCCTGTGTGCTAGCTCAGGCTGCTGTGTTCCCAGAAAGGATGGCTTTGGCCCCATGGCTCTGTGGCATGTGGGTACAGCTGTATCTGATGAGTTCTGGTCACTAATTCTGAGTGTGCATGGCTGCTCTCCTCCTAGCCCCGTTCTGGTCTCTGAGGGGACTCCTATTTGGCCTGAGAAACCATTGAGGATCCAGTTTGAGCTCAGGGGCTCTGGAACCTGCCTCTTTCTGCCATCCTAGATCTATACTATCTAGGCACTACCCCCAACCCTTGTCCCCTCTCTTCCTCTCCTCTCTTTGCTCAGTCCCCTTCAGATAGTTCATGATACTTCCAGAGTCAGCTGGAAGACAAAATAAAATCAAGTCAAGACAAGGTGGGAGGTGGAAATCAATAACAGAAAATGGTAGTCTTTTATATAGTTCTTATTTGATATTATCCACACCAAAAAAGGACAAGTTGAACTCAGGCTAATGGAAGACAAACTTTTCTCTGGGTGGTAAAGCAATTAACTGTGCACAATTTTACCAGGAAAACTAGGGGTTGGTGACTACAAAATAAAGATGTGAATGAGCGAAGGGGACAGAGTGAATCATGCCCTTGGTCCCTGGAGGTCCCCAGTATGAGAATAATCATGAAAACTGATCCCAGCCAGAGAGGCAATCAGAAATTTAATCATAGCCAGAGGAGTCAAAGACACTATAAGAAGACTAACCTGGGCTCATGGGGGCTCACAGAGCCTGAATCTAACTAACCAAAGAACATGCCTGGCCTGGACCTAGACCCCTGTCTTAGTTAGGGTTTTAGTGCTGTGAACAGACACCATGACCAAGGCAACTCTTATAAAGGACAACAT
Organism: Mus musculus; assembly: GCF_000001635.26. Taxonomy (NCBI): domain Eukaryota; kingdom Metazoa; phylum Chordata; class Mammalia; order Rodentia; family Muridae; genus Mus; species Mus musculus. The sequence continues at coordinate 138,867,230 of NC_000071.6, read as the reverse complement.
TTAATTGGGGCTGTCTTACAGTTTCAGAGTTTCAGTCCATTATCATCAAGGCGGGAGCATAGCAGCGTCCAGGCGGGCATGGGACAGGAGAAGCTGAGAGTTCTACATCTTCATCAGAAAGGTGCTAGCAGAATACTAGCTTCCAGGCAGCTAGGATGAGAGTCTTAAAGCCCACACCCACAGTGACACACCTACTCCAACAGGGCCACACCTTCTAATAGTTCCACTTCCTAGGTAGAGCATATACAAACCATCGGCTGCACACCTGCTACCTATGTATAGGGGAGCCGTGATGGTTTATGGGTCCTCTAACAATTGGAGCAGGAGCGGACTCTGGTCCTGTTGCCTGCCTTTGGGACTCCTTTTCTTAGCTGGGCTGCCTCATCTGGCCTCAATAGGAGAGCCAGATACACTTTAGTCCTCCTGCAACTTAATGTGCCAGGGTGGGTTGGCACCCATGGTGGGGGTGTGTGCCCTTCTCTGAGGAGAAAAGGAGGAGAGGATGGAAGAAGGGGAATGTGAGAGTGGAACTGAGAGGCGAGGAGGGAGGGGGGCTGTGATTGGGATAGTAAATAAATAAACAAACAAACAAATAAATAAGTTTAATCTCAGCACTCGGGAGGCAGAGGCCTGTCTGGTCTACATAGTGAATCCCATGCCAGTTAGGGCTACATAGTGAGATCTTGTTTTGTGGAGAGGAGGCACAGAAAATAACTTCATCATGAAATTAAAATGAAAGAGTAATTATCCCTGTGAACTTAAGTTTCCTTCAAATGAAAAACAAATTAACTGAGACGCATTTAACTTCACGGTTAGACAGCTAACCCAGGATGGCTTCTGCGGGGTGAAAAGAGTTTCTTAGGGCAGCAATACATACACACATGTTTACACACAGACATATGTTCATAAATACACCTGTGTGTAGGCAAATGTGTGTGTGGGATGCAGATGTGTACACAACACATATATGTATGCATATGCAAGTGTACAAACGCACTGATGTATACAAGCACACATGTGTATGTATGCAGATAACATGTGTATGGACACAGACATGTACACAAGCAAGTGTACATGTGTGTGTGCATATAGGTATATGTATGTGAAAGCATAGATATGGGCATAGCACACACATGTGTTCATTCAGACACATGTGCATAAGCACACATACACGCACACAGATGCATGTGAAAGCACATACTCACAGTCTCCAGGAGCGACAAGGCTCTGCCTCTTGCTGGTTTTGCTTCTCTCATGGAGAGCCTGGTCCCACCCTTGCTGCCCTGTGACCTTGTGCCTTGTTTAGGTGGAAAGGAATTTCTACATCGTTATCAGTGTTCCCAGCTTCCCTCTGTTGAGTCTGGTCAGCCATACCCCTATCTCCCCAGAAATCTGTCTATTTCATCTCAAACAGCAGTTGCATCAGGGTAGACCACAGGCACCGCATGTCCAGAGCTAGTCTTCACAGCTGCTCTACAAAGTGCCTCTCAACTCCCTGTAGCCCTGGTGCCCCTCACCAGGCAGGAACCTCTGCCCTCCTGGATCCTGTCAGCTGTCCCTCAGTTCTTCTCTCTGAAGACTCTACCGACTCAGTTTCCTAGGACAGAGGGAAGCCTCTCTCCTGCTCTCCCCTGCTCCTGAGAAGGTACTGCCCTCACTCTGGGCTTTAGTCATTCAAGCCTGGGCAGGGGACCAGATCGAGACTGCCAGCTGTAGCCTGCTGCCTGGCTTTTGGCACAGGCTGCACACCTCTGATGGCTGCTGGAGGTTTTGGGGATGGCATCACATGACTTTGGATCTCCCAGGATTCAGAAAGCCCCAGTGGCATGGTAGCTTCTTTGGCGAGGACAGGTCAAGAACAGCTGCTATCCAGGGCAAACCTACAGCACCATTCTTCAACTTTGGATGATGCTACCAAGTCAATCAGTTTGTGTCTTCCTTACCTGGGTGGGCTGCCCCGTAACCACACAGAGAGGGTAGGCCTTAGGACTTAGAGCAGTGTTCTTTGTGCAGTGGAGTTGCCAGCTATGAGCGTGCAGGGCAGGGGTATTTCTGTTTCAGGAGCCAGCACAGGGCCAGGGTTTGAGGACCACATGGGGCTGGTAGGTGGAGCCTCCTTTCCTCCTCCAAATAAAGGCCCGCTCTCCTCACCCTGGGCTGAGCAGTAATGATTAACGTGGCTGGCTCTGTTCTCTTTGTTTCTGCTGGGCTGGGACTGTGGATGCGGGAAGTAGGGGACACACAGTCTCTCCCTGCTGCGCATGAATGCTGGGTTTATCTTCTCTTCAGGCTTCTCTGGTTTCAGCGCCTTATTTGTTCTGACATAGATGGGCTTTATCTCCAGTTCCTAATGGCCAATGGAACCCCAGATAGTTCCTCAGAGGCTCTGGCCCACTGTAGGTGTGCTGATGGGATTGACCATGCTGGGTCTCTGAGGAAGACACAGCCCACAAGGGTCCTTGTCTGTGTGACTCTGTCCGTTGTTTGTGCTCAAGGGAGGCAAGCAGACAGAGCAGAGCAAGAAAGCCTCCCTTAGCAAGGGGTGGAGGCCTTGGGGATAAAGACCTTTCAGAAAACCTTTGTACTGGGCACTCATCTGTGGTCATACTGGGTGCTCACCTGTGCTCATACTGGGTGCTCACCTGTGGTCATCCTGGATACTCATTCATTCACCTGGGACAAGTTGGTTCAGCAATTGCTAAACCATATTCAGTTGCTGCATAGGCTCTAGATGGTGGGGCCTGCTATTTTTCCTGAAAGAAATTTCTAGAAAGTACTTCCTCATACCCCTTTCTTTTTTGCTGGTCTCTGATCCAAGCCTCAGTAAGTTGGACATGTGCCCTGGTTTAGCTCTGGACAGAGTGGATGGAGCCCCAGGGCCTCTGGGGGCTGCAAGCTGGAGCTGCATCTGCCTGCCCATCTTGCCTTGTGTTTCCTCCCTGAGTCCCTACTGCTGTGCCCTAGTCTTCCCCCATACTCCCCCCAGGTCCCCCCACCCCCTGTCAGATTACTAGGCCTCCAGAAGCCTAAAGCCAGGGAACAATATGGCATAACCTGGCAGGTGTCACTGGAAGTCTGATTAGATTTTCTGCACAGCTGAGAATGTAAATATTGGTGAGAGTCGGAAGACCAAGTCATCTCTGGCAAGATATTACGTCATTCCAACACCTGCTCTGGACAGAGCTCTAAGGGCATGTGACCCACCTCATGGCTGGCATTGCCACAAGAAGCTGATAGGTGTTGCCATGAGGGACACAGTGTATGACCAGCTGCGTGTTTGCAGAGCTGGCAATACCGGCCACTAGGTCCCAGCATGGGACTCAGCAGGCCCAGCTGTCTCTGCCTGGACACTGGGCCAAACAGTGAGTTCTCTGGGCCCCCGGAACTTATCTTGAGTCAATAGAGACTCTGGGCAGCCACAGAGGCTGTTGACCAGGCCAGCAGACAAGAGTGGCATTCAGGTCCCTAGCTGGTTTCCAGTGAGCTCAGCTGCTCCACAGCTGGGGCCAGGGACGGCCTGCACCCCACCCGCCTGCTGGGCCTGTTTTCCTGCTGGTAAACAAGGAGCCTGGGAAGGGTCAGAGCTCTGGGCATCAGTGGAGCAAGGTCTTTATTATGTATAGCTACAGGCACCTGGGGGGAGGAAGCTGTGGTAGAACACAGAAATAGCCACACCATGGCACCTGTGGGAGGACAGTGGGCAGATTACCCTTTGAAGCAGGAACCATAGTGTAGTGACCAAGTCCTGCTCTGGGGGCTAGGGTTCTTCAAGATATCATTTGATGACTGAAAAAGTTGAGGAGGGGTCACTAGAACAGGCAAGAGCAAAGAGGATGTTCCCCTGAACCCTGAGGACTCACAACAAACCCCATACTGCCCTGTCCAAGCTTGTTGTAGGTCAGTAGGTAGAAGCGGGTCTCATTTCCTTGGGCAACCTTGAGTCTATGACAAAGCTGAGGACACACAATGAGGACCTATCAGACAGTCTGTCTGTTTATCTGGCCACACTGACCAGAGCCTTTCCAGATTGGGGAGTTATAGGAATGTCCTAGGGTCTCTTCTGACAGCTATGCAGTACCCAGGCAGAACCCACATGTCTCCTTTCTCTTCAGCCCTGAACTATTGGGCTGACATGCTGGGGGAAGGGAGCTAGAGGAAATGGGTGTAGCCTCACCTGGTGGACATGGTTTGTGTTCAGGGTGTCTGATTTGCTTCGAAGCGATCCAGAGCTGGGGGTGCCCAATGGGCAGGGACATAATGCTGGAAACTTTTCAAGTTTGTGTTCTGTTACTGTGACAAACACCATGACCAAAGCAAGATAGGCAGGAGAGAGTTTATTTGGCTCAGACTTCCAGGTCACAATCCATCACTGAGAGAAGTCAAGTAAGGGACCTGGAGGCAGAAACAATGGAAGAACACTGCTTGTTGGTTTGCTCTTATTAGTGTTTTTATACAGCCTATGGCCACCTGCCTAGGAAGTGGTGCCGCCCACAGTGGGGTGGGCCCTCCTACACCAACTAAGACACATTAACATTACACTACTACATCACATTAACCCACAGTCGTGTGCACAGGCCAGCTTATTAAGATAGTTACTCAACTGGCATTCTTCTCGAGTGATTCCAGACCATGTCAAGATGACAGCTAAGGCTGACTAAGACAGGGACCCTCACTGCAAGCTGACCCTGGGAGTACAGTCAGGAGTCTTTATCTCGTTACTCTCTGGACTCTGTGGTGGTTCACCCTGCTTTGTGTCCCTAAAGCTCAGCATGGGATTCTGGTGTCTTTCCAAGCCCTCTGCCTAGATAGAATTAGCTAATGCTCTATTGATAAGCATCCCCAATTCCTGTCCATGAGAATGTGACCTCTTAGGAAACAGGGTCTCTCCTGATGACATTAGTTAAAGTCCTGGTTTTAGATTCAAGCCTTCATTTTGGTATTGTCTTTGTTGTTTGAGACAGTCTCTCATGTAGACATGACTGATCTCCAACTCACTACGCAGGCAAAGATGACCTCAAATTCCTGATCCTCCTGACCCATCCTCCAAGCATTGGGCTTACAGGCAAAACCATCGGTTTTTGTAGAACAGGAGGCTGAACACAGCTTGAACAAGGCTTTGCGCACGTTAGATAAGCACTCTGGCAACTGAATCACCTTCTCTAGCATAATAAGTCAGCCTTAAGTTTAATGACAAGAATTCTAATCAGAAGAGTGAACAGAATGGCCATGTCAAAAGGGGACATAGCCAGGCTATGTGCCCACACTGAGGAATGCCAAGCACCATAGGCAGCAACAGACACAGGAGTGGGGCTGGATTTCTGTTGGCCTCAGGAGGCACCAGACCTTCAGGAGCACTTCATTGATCCTAATTCATGATCATTTGTGCCAGCACTTCCAGAACACTCTCAGACTCCCAGAGTATGCCCTGGACTCCTGGAACCATGGATGAGCCTTAGAAAACTCACTATCCTCACATGGTGCTATACGTTCTGCTGAGCCAGAGGCAGGGTGCTGTGACTCATGACAAAGCTCTACAACCATTTTTCCCATAGTAGAGGAGAAACTGGAGGCTTTAAGGTACTAGGTATGATGGAAGTTATGGCTCCAATGGGTATCCTCAGGCTATACCCTGTCCTCTGTCCATGAAGAATAAACTCTGTAGTGATCCTAGACCTGGGAAGACGTGAGGATGAGTTGGAAGACCCGCTGTTCCATTCCTGACCCTGTGTGTCCCTAGGACTCTAGATAACTCAGGGAACCTCAGTTTCCTTGACTATGGATGGGCCTAGAAGCTTCTCATCTTCCCTCTGACCTTGGCTGAGGTCACTGCCCATCAAGTTCCCATAGACTCAAAGAACCCATGTCTTGCTGTGGCATCAGGACACAAGACTCCTTAGAAACCTGGGACTATGAGTCACAGGGTGCCCATGCCCTGAGTACCTGCTGGCAATGTGATCAGTGTGCAGACAGCATGGGGCAGCTCTAGTCAGGCCCTGTGTAGGAGAAGCCCTGGGTCTCTTGGCACTAGCAGAGTCGTGACAGCATCCAAACTAGCCCCAGGACCTTCCTGGAAGATGGGGGTATCCCAGGAACACACGGAAGGGCTAAGCCAACCCTCCCACTCCACACCTACTCCTGCAGCCCTTGGATGTGGATGTCTGAAACACAAGGGACCTTTGCACCTGCTTTTCTAGGTGCCTCCTCCATCTAATTGCTTAGCTTGTATTAATCCTTTTGCCATTAATACCCAGTACCGAAAATAATGTTGCCTAGAAACTTACCTGGGCCACTATGTCCATCACTTTTTGAGAATTATAAAGAGTCAAACTGTCTTACTGCCAGCTGTTTTCCATTTCTCCCTTCTTATGTGTCTTGGTTTTGATGCTATCCTTGGAGATGAGGTTTCGGGAGAGACATTAAAGGGGCATTGCCCCTCCAGCAGCATCTGCAGGTCTTCCTTCCCCGTGACAGCTCCCAGAGGGCACAGCACCCATTCCCAAAAGTGATGGGGACGAGGAAGCCTCAACCACGTGGAACCCTCTCCTGTCGTGTCACAGGCTGTCGAAACCCACAGCCTGGGAACGTGTGCCTAATGGTGCATATGTGTTCACACATCTATTTTGGTATATCCACACCAGAGACTCATATGGTGAGATAGATGCACAGGTCCGTAAGGCTAGGGCTCAGAAGAGCTGGGGTCTGTGTGCATTTGGAGCCATCCTCCATTGTGATAACATAACTAAGATTTGCCTCCTCAAATCCTCTGTGACCTCTCTGGGGTCCCCCACTGTCTCAGTCAAGGTTTCTGTTACTGGAAGGGTTTATTCCACCTTACAGCCCCTCACTCTTCATCACTGAGAGAAGTCAAGGCAGGAATTAAAGTAGGGACCATGGAAGGATGCTATTTGCTGGAATGCCCTTGTAGGTAGCTCAGGCTGCCTTCTCATACAGATCAGATCACCTACCCAGGCACGACACTGCCCACCGTGAGCTGCCTCTGCCTTCACAGCGATCCGTAATCTAGAAAATGCACTATAGACTTGCCCACAGGCAAATCTTGCAGAGCCATTTTCTCAAGTGAGATCCTTCTTTCCCAACGCCTCTAGCTTCTGTCAAGTTGACATAAAACCAGCCAGGTCGCCCATGGATTGACACAGCACCCTGGCTACTTCTGTCCTTTGCTTCTGGGTTCTGGCTCACCCCCTGACAATGCTTCCACAATTTCCTTCCCAAACACATAACTCACGTGCAACTCTCTTCTCGGGGGAACAGAGAGAGCCTATCTGTCTCCACACAGACGAACATAGACAGCTGTGAAGTGTGGACCTGTGTGCCTGTAGGTGCATGTTGACGGGAACAGGTGTGTAGGCAGTATATCCTCCAGCCACCAGAGAAGAGAAGTGCCAGGTGGGGGCTGGGCATGCCCCCTTCCCAGGCATACAAGGAGTCTGCAGGTGTGCTTAAGGATCTCTCTGGAAGAGCTGGGTGGGCTTTGTGCCAGCCAATGCTTTCAGCAACAGGGGGCATGGGCCTGGATGTCCAAGAGCCTGAGAAGGCTGACAGTGGGTGGTTACAGGCCTATGGGCTGCAAGGCCGAGCCATCCAGAGCCTATGGTTTTCTGTGCTGCCAGCCACCTCGTAGCATTTGAGGGCTGATCTGTCTTGTGGCAGAAGAGAGGGACTCACAGTGCCATCCTCCAGGACCCGGTTTCCTGGGCTTTCTGCAGTGTTGACCTTTTCCCAGACAGCATTGTCATATGGAAGAGACATTGTCACAGACTAAAATTCCACCATTCCCACCTACCATACAGGACACAGACTCTTTAAGTTTTTTCAGAAGCCCCCAGTAAACACCTTGCCATCTCATTAGCTGAGCCCTGGTCACGTGCACAGGTGAATCGATGCTTGCAGCCAATGGGATGGGATCTTGGCTGGCATGGTAGTTTCTGCACCTGATCATGGAGGGAGGTGGGGTAGGGATTGTTCCCTGCAGGGACAGAGCACCTGGGTCTGGGGCAGAATGGAAGTTTTAGGGGATTGGGATGCGGGGTTGTGGCTCAAGACACGGGAGGCCTAGAGAAGGTAGTGACTGGGGGTTAGGCTGGAGGCTGGGACAGGATTGGAGGCCTGAACACGGGAGCATAGGGTAGGGCTATGGGGACATGGCGAGGAATGAGGTCACGAGGCAGCCCATGTCCTTATGAGCGCTTGGTTAGTCAGAGAGAAAGGACACGAGAGGTCACAGCTATGGCAGGGGATGATGACAATCTCTGCCCTGTGTCCCCATCTGTTTCCCACACTTCTGACCATGGCTAGAGGGGAAATAGTGGGGTCTGGGAGCCTCACAGTGAAGGGTTAGCAAGAGGTGATGCCCTTTTGAAAAGCAGCCTGCCTGGGTGGGATTGGCAGATCCAGGTGTTGTCCTCCAGTCATGTGAGCTATTTCAGCCAGTCTCCAATCTCTACTCCCTTCCTATTTGTTGCTGCAAATCCGTGTGTTGCTCACACATGAGTCTATGTGTGCCTGTATGTACCTGTGTGCACCTCTGTATGTTCACCTCTGTGTGTGCCTCAGTGTGTGCCTATGTGTTCTTATGTGTATTTGTGTGTCTATAGGTATCTGTATCTCCTTGTGTGTACCTATGTGCTCATATGTGCCTGTGGATGCCCTTAAGAACCTGTGTTATATACCTATGTGTGTGCTCCTGTGTGTCTCTGTGTGTCATGTGTGTGTGTATGTGTGTATGTGCCTGTATTCCTTTATGTACCTCTGAGTCTGTGTATGCCTGTGAATTTCTTGTCTATGTGAGCTTGTATGCTTATATGTACCTGTGTATGTCTTTGTGAGAACCCATGTGTATGTGCATTTGTGTACCCATGTACGCATGTGCTTATGTATACTCAAGGTCTCAGGAGCCCCTTCTATGTAGACTAGTGTGCATGCATGCGAATGTCCGTGAATGGGGCTGGGGCATAAGCGGGGAGATGATTTCCTGGAGGCCACGCTTGATCAGCTGCCAAGCTATCACCATTGTCATGTCAACCAAATATTTTCAGCCTCCCCGCCCAGAAGCCTTGGAGCGATGTCTCCTCCCGGCTGCGAACCCCAGACCAGACTTCCAAACCGCTAGGCCAATCTGGAGGCCCTTTTTTTAGCTGCTGAGGGGAGGGAAAAAAAAAACCATAAGCAAACACAAATCCACTGATCGTAGCCGCCGCCTTCTCTGCAGTTTAACTTCTGAGCTTTGATCTGATACTGGGCCCCAGAGGACGTGTTATTTCTAAATAACGAGCCAAATGTTTGTGCCCGACCTTGAACTTCTCTGGTTTGGGGAAAAATATGACTTAGCATAGTTGTTCTTTGATGCGGCCAGTAGCATGGGGATCAAAGACTTTTCCAGGGGGCAGAGGCAAGGAAGGGTGGCAGGACCCTGTGGTGCCCTGCCCTGGGTAGCAGAGCCCTGGGTGAGGCCACACTCACCCAGGCCCCCATAAATGTCCTCACTGGGGCTTGAGCCTAGCCACACCTGCGGAAAACCTGGTATCCCCAAAGTCTCTTCAGTGGCTATGGGGGATGAAGGCCCTGGGCAGGGGTGGAGACAGCCTGCTGTTATGACATTGGGACTCCAGAGGTCCATCCTAGAATTGGCTGGGACCCCTGCTTGTAAGTATGGGGGTCTGAGATGGCTCATTAGCACATAGGTACATGCAATAGGAGGTACAGGTGGCCACAAGCTGTACTGGAGGTGGCCACCTGGAAAGAATTGGAGAAAGTCGCCCCCTGCTGGCACGGGCCAGCCCACAAGTACATGAGGAGGTTCAGTCAAGCTGGCTTGCTACCCACACACACGCTGAGCTGCTTAATTGTAGTGGTGCAGTCGCCCATGATGCTGTACGCCTGGGCTTAGGTCCCTGTCCCAAGGCATTGGACCAGGCATGGTACAGTGAAATGTCCTAGGAATAGTTGATTCCACACTGGAGATGCCATTTTTCCCCGGGAAGCCTTGCTACCAGTCTTCTCAGTGGGGGTCAAGGTACAATGTCAGCAGTCACCTGCCTTAGTAATTAAGCTGGAGGCGGGGGTGGGGGGGGTGGGGGGGGTGGGGAACCAGACCTTTCTGCTGTTTCTTACAGCTTCTGTTCATAGCCTTGTCCTTGGTATTTGCTGGTAAGTCCTGGCCAAGGGAGGAGTCCGTCTGTGTGGGCTCGGCCAACCTCTGAACCTCAGTGCTCACAATGGTTTCCAGTCTGCTAAGGCCCCACCTAGAACCCAGGCCCAAGAGATCCCGACATCCTAGATGCAATGCATGTCTCCAGTAGCCATACCTAAACTGGCATTTTCTGTTTGAGGGGGCATGTAGGGAGCTGGAACCTGGGCCACTGATCTGAGGCTACTCCTTGGCCAATGAAGGGTTGGGACATGGTAGTGTTGTTTTGTTGGTTTGTTTGTTGTTGAGACAGAATCTCACATAGCCCTCTGTGGCTGTCTTAGGGTTTCTATTGCTGTGATGAAACACCATGACCAAGGAGCAGGAGAGGAAAGGGCTTATTTGACTTACACTTTCACAGTGCAGTTCATCACTGAAGGAAGTCAGGACAGAGGCTTAAACCTGGAGGCAGGTGCTGATGTAGAGGCCATGGAGAGTGCTCCTTTCTGGCTTGCCCAGCCTGATTCTTAGAAGTTCGATAGAACCCAGGACCCCCAGCCTAGCAATGGCACTACCCACACAATGGGCTGGGCTCATTCCTATCAGTCATTACTTAAGAAAATGCCCTACATCTGGATCCTATGGAGATATTTTATTAATTGATGTTCCCCCACTTTCGGATAACTCTAGCTTGTGTCAAGCTGACATAAAATTAGCCAGCACAGTGGCCTTTAACTCAATATGTAGCCAAGAATACCTTGACATTTGGATCCTCTTGCCTTCAGCTTCCAAGTGATAGGACCACAGGCATGTACTTTCATACCTGCTTGAAATGTGGCTGGGCATGGGACCCACCATGTCTTGCATGCTAGGCAAGCACTCTGCCAGCTGAGCCACATCTCCAGCCCAGGAATCTGTTCCTAAAGATTTAAGTGTGTGTGTGTGTGTGTGTGTGTGTGTATGGGCATGTGTGTATGTCTATGTATGTGTATATATTATGTGTGTGCATGTGTGTGTATATTTGTGTATATGTGTATGTCTATGTATGGGTATGTGTATGTATGTATGTATGTATATATATATATATGTATATATATATATATATGTATGTATATGTGTGTGTATGTCTGTGGATGTCTATGTATGGGTGTCTATGTATGTGTATGTGTATATATTATGTGTGTGCATGTCTGTGTATGTTTGTGTATATGTGGATGTCTATGTATGGGTATGTGTGTGTATGTATGTATGTATGTGTATATATATATATGTATATGTGTGTGTGTATGTCTGTGGATGTCTATGTATGGGTGTCTAGGTATGTGTATGTGTAGATATGAGTATGTGTGGATGTCTGTGTATGGGTATGTGTGCAGATTCCCTCAGAAATCAAAAGCACAGGAACCCCTAAAGCTGGAGTTACTGGCAGTTATGAGCCTCCCAGTACAGGCAGGTGCTGGGAACCAAACTCAGGTCATCAGCAAGAGCATTTCCTCTTCACTTCTGGGCCATCTCGTCAGTCAGTCCCCACAGCTGTCTTCTTAAAAGTTCAGTAATTGGAGTCAGGTAGGGAAGCCAATGCCTGCAATCCCAGTACATAGGAGGCAAGAGGATTGCAGTAAAGTTATGACAAGCCTGGGCTGCATAGAGAGATCTTGTCTCAAGAAAACCAAGTGGAAAAAAAAAACCCAAATAACTCCACTGACAGGTAACAGTCACATGATGCAAATTCTGGCAGAGGTGGAAATAGAGAGGCACAGTTGGAGAAAATCATGATAAATAAAATCCAGACTTGAGGGCTGGGACAGATGGCTCTGCTCTTCCAGAGGTCCTGAGTTCAATTTCCAGCAACTACATGGTAGGTCACAACCATCTATACTGGGGTCTGATGCCCTCTTCTGGCATTCAGGTGTACATGCAGATAGAGAACTCATATACATAAAATAAATAAAAATCAATCTTAAAAAAAAAAAAAAAAAAACAACTCCAGACCTGAAACATCAGTGCAGTGGTCACAGTGGATCATTCGCTGTAAGAAACCTTGGTTCCGTTGTATAAACTTCTTCTAGAAGAGAAATCTATCCCCTCCTATTCTCCAGATAGCATCCCCAAAGCAGGTCAGAATAGAATTCTAACCCAGTTCAACTAGGGGAACCCATGAGTTTATTAGTGTTGCTTGCAGAACACGTGTGAAAGAGGTTACTTACAGGACTGTGGGTGATCCCAAAGCAGCCAAGCATGGGAAGTCCCATGCCAGCCTGGGTGATGACTTCTTAGTTGCACAGGTGGAGGCTCCTAGACTTTGGGAATCAAACACGTGTCTTCATGCTTGCACGGCAAGCACTTTATCAACTGAGCCATCCCCTTATGCCCTAATCAGACTCATGCATTTAAATATGGAGTTGAGGTAAGAGTCAACGTTGGCTGCTTCCCAGTGGTTTAGGGGAAGGCAAAGGACAGCCTGGGTTACTGCCTCTCCCTCAGCACCTCCTTGCTTGCACGTGTCCTGTGTTGAGCAGGTATACCAGTCTGTAGGGTCCTCTGCACCTATGGGACCCATCCTGCAGCTCTAGCTGTGGGCAGCCAGAGCCCTGATCTTTGTCCTCCTCCTCCACAGTACTGTAGCTCTCCTGGTCATTTCTCCACAGCTCTGCAGTCAGCCACGCGCAGCTGCTCCAGAGGCTCAGAGGGCCTCCTTGCCCTGTGTTCATTTCCATCTCTACAAACCATGGACCTTCTAGCTTGCAACAGCTCCCCGGGGCCTTTTTCATCAACAAATATTCACTTTTTGTTTTTCCTCCTTCACTCCTTTCCCCATTCTTTCTTAATTATTTTTTGTGATAGGGTTTCATGTACTCCAGCCTGGCCTTGAACCTCTGATACTCCTGCCTCAGCCTCCCAAGGGCTAAGATTAAGGGTATATACCACTATATCCACCTCTCATTCTTTACAAAGATATGCATTTCATCCATGCATAGTAGCTCTTGACAGCAATCCCAGCATGCTGATGCTGAGGCAGGGGGATTATCATGAGTTCAAGCCCTTCCCAGGCTTTGTAAAAAAAATGCCAGACCAGCCTCGGATTCAGGGTGAGATCCTGTCTCAGAACAGTGACAAAGTTTCACGACCCTGTATGGCTGTTAGAAATTGTTTAGCAATCTCCTGCTGGTGAGCTTTGAGAACATTCTAAATGCCACAGCGAGTGACTGATTGCTTGCAGTGGTACCATAAGGAGGCAGGACTTTGCTAGGGTAAAAGGTATGCATGTTGACATTGATCCCACTGGTTGATTGACCATAAATGTTACACAGCTCATCAGCTGCAGACAGTGTCTGTTTCCCACTGGCCTGCCATGTGCAGCACCAGCCACTGCCTTGCTTTCTGCCAATCTTGTTATAAAGTGGGTCCCCATTTCCTTCCTGTTCACATTTCCCATCCCTAGCCAGGCCTCTCTGTTGGCCAGGCAAGTTGATCCCACTTCCTGAGCCTCCTTGGGGGACTGGGCACTTCCTGGGCACTCTTTATGTGTTTGGGATATGAACTCATTGTCACTTCCTTTCTTGGTGGCCAGCTGGGTTTCAACTTTGGCTCGTGGCTTTGTGGCCTTGTCTGGATGAGTGTCACACACTCTCTGCTTGCTGCTTTGCCCAACTTGAGGGGTGTGGTCTTCAACCTCACTACATCCTGCTACCTGAGTCCAGGAGTGCTGAAATCTCATCATCATCTCAGTCGACTGGGCTGATGGCAAGCATGCGTGTGGCAGCTATATAGGACATTCCAGAGATTCTTTATTTTATTTTTATATGTGTGCATGTGTATGTATATGTGTGCATGCATATGCATACAGGTGTACTCACCAGCAGCATTCGCCAGTGTGTGCACACGAAGGCCAGAGACTGATATCAGATACTTCCTCAGTCACTTCACTTACTTTTGTGCACAGTCTCTTACTGAGTTAGAGCTTACCCATTTGGTTAAGGCTGGCAGGCCAGTGAGCCCCTGAGACCTTCCTCTCTCAACCTTCCTAGTCCTGGAATTATAGGTGCTCACAGCACATCTGGCTTTTTACCTGGGGCTGGGGACAAACTCAGATCCTCAGGTTTGTGTGGCAAACATTTTTACTGAGTCATCTTCCCAGCCCTTGGAACATTCTGGAATGAAGGAGTGTCTTAGTTACTTTTCAATTGCTGTTATAACATGCTATGGTCGAGGGCTGGAGAGATGGCTCAGTGGTTAGGAGAACCCAATACTCCTCTTTCTAGAAGATCCAGCATCCACATGACAGCTAAAAACTGTCTGTAACTCTAGTTCCTGGGGATTTGATTTGTTTTTCTAACTAATGTAGACACCAGGCAAGAGTATGGTGACCATACATTCAAGCAAAATGATCATACACATGAGATAAATTATTAAAAAGGAAAAAAAAGACACTACGACCAAAGGCAACTTATAGATGAAAGAATTTATTTAGGACTTAGAGTTTTAGAAGGTTACAGTGGATATGAACACCATGTCATGGCAGCATGGCAGCAGGCAAGCAAGCATGGCACTGGAGCAGTAGCTGAGAGCTTCTATCTTGAGAAACAACCAAGAATCACAGAGCACCACCTGGAATGTTGTGGTCTTTTGAAACCTCAAAACTCACTCACAGTGATAAACTTCCTCCAAGGCCATACCTCCTAATCCTTCCCAAAGAGTTCCACTAACTGGGGAACAAGCATTAAAAACGTGAGTCTGTGAGGGCCATTCTCATTCAAACCGCTAGGGGCCTCAAAGGTGCTGCAGCAACAGGGAAGTAGAAGGTTCCATCTGCACTACTCAGGAGTTCAGAATGGCCTGGAAAGGACAAGACGACACCCAAGCACACACATCTAAGGACGGCTCATAGGTGACAAATGGTGAGGAGTGACAATGGAGTGAGTCATGGGCTAGAGTGAGCTTCACCCTCAGGAGCCTCAGGTCAAACACCACCACCATGAAAGAAAAGAGAGAAGGGAAAAATTAAGGCCAAACATGGTGCTGGTGCTGGCGGGGGAATTACATATCATTCCTTAAATATATCACAGTATTTTAGTCAATGAAGTCACCAAGATTTGAGGTAGAGTCAAGTTAATGGAGGGATTAGAGTTATGGAGACTGGGGCTAGGGAGGCAGGGGTCATGGACGCTGGGGTCAGGAAGGCAGGAGTCGGGGAGGCTGATGTAGGGAAGGCAGGGTTTGAGGGAGCTGGGCTCAAGAAGGCTGGGATTAGGAAGGTAGGGGGCCAGGACTCTGGAGTCATGGAGGCAGGGCTAATTGAAGTTGGTCTCCTTGTGAGCTGGATAGAACTAGTTCCGCTAGCTTACTGGCCTCCTCACTCATTTGCCTTCTCCTTGAGAATCTTCTCAAGCTCTTGGCCAGAGCAGGGTGATAGCTTCCTGTGAGTTCTGAGTTCACTGGAAGCCACACTACTTACCAGGTCAGTTGGCACCTATTCTGGAAACAATGCCAATATCACTCAAACAAAGACAAACACCCTGTGTAAAGTTAGGGCACAGATAGCTGGGAGCCTTCTTTCTGACTGTTACGGCTAATGGAAGGCTTCCAGAGAGTCGCTGTGTACTGGGAAGGGCCGGAGTACCACCCACAGCAATGGCTTTTTGCTCAACACTCCTGTTTAATGTGGAAGTCTCACAGGCTTTTAATGCAGGTAAGCTGTAACTGCAGATGGACTGATACTCCCGGAATGGTGAGCTCATTTGACTTAAACACAGGATGCCAGGCTGGGCCAACAAAAGTTCATCATGTGGAGTTAGAGCACTCATGGCCTGTGGCTTTCTGGGATCTGGCCATTTCCTCCCCTCCTGCACACAAAGGGGTAAAAGGGGAATAAAGGAGAAGAGATAGAGACACTGGGAACTCTGGGTCTCAGCTGTCTGTGCTGGGACCATGTGTGACAATTGGCTGGTGTATGAGTTCTACCAAGAACAGGGGGGGCCAAGAACAGGAGAGAGAGCAGACTCTCTCCTCGCAGCCAGTCTTGCTTTGGGGGTTCCCCGAGGACTTGGCTATCAGTGTCAACTAAGTGTTGGGCACGATGCTAAGTGGGCTGGTTATGTCAGGCGGTCAGTGCCTGCATCACTGATGCCCATGATGAGGGCACTCCTCAGGTAGGATGGCAGAGGGAAATGTGGTCGAGCCAACTCCTTGAACAAGGAGAGGATACCCTACACACATAAGGCTGTAGGGCCCTAAGCAGGGTAGGTTTTGGTATCAGTGGCCCAAAGATCCCATTCTGGCCCTGATTTCTTTTTATCCCCGCCTTCTGCCTAGCTGGCCTCGTTCCAAATCAAGCTGTCCCCCAGGTACACACAAAAGAGCTGCTGTAGTTCCAGGTTTCATATCGAAGTACCACCCCGCCCAGGAAGGAGAGTTTGATCGGTTCCAACTGTTCACACAGAGAATCACAATGGGGCCCCTGAGGTCAGGTGCCTACCCTTCAGTGCACACATGGGGCTGGGGAGAAAAAGATGTGCCAGGTTACAGGGGAGGGATGTGAACTGTGGGTGCTGGGTACATATGGTGACCTCTGCCACCCAAAGGTCATATATGAGTATGACCTTTTAATAAAAAGCTCCATCCTTTGGGCTTATTTCACAGACAGGAACTTAGAAAGTTTAGGGTAAGAGGAAATTTGGGCTGGCCAGTGCAGTAGAGTTTGCCTGAGACCAGAGTCTGGAAGGGGTGTGGGAAGACCGGGGTGCTCACCAGAAGCTCCATTCAAGACATGTAGAGAACACGCCAGACACCTGAGGGGTGTGTCTTAGCGGACTCACCCAGACCAAGAAGTTTCGAAAGGCTGAAATGGGCGGATTGATTGTATCCGCTGGCTTCCGGGATCTCCCAGGCTCCTGTAGCCATTTACAGAAAGTCAATGCCACCAGAATGATTCATGTTCTTAGGAGCATGTATGAATCGTCTCTGGTGGAACCCCGCTGACTGTCATCTGGGGACAGAAGGTCACATCACACCTAAGCTCAACAGGGCATCCCTGCCTCCTCCTCCTCTGCTGGCGGTCAGAGGATTTACTGGCTTCCTCATTGCCCCACTAAGTTCAACAAAACCTCTGAATGTCAGTCGCATGCCGCTTCCTTTTTATCACTCACCTGGTCCTTAGGTGGGTCCAAGCTCTGGAGTAGTGGCTGGGGAGCCTGGCAGGATGCCAAGGAAGGGCTTGCAGGTGTTCTGGCCCTGCCGTGCTGTTCTAGACAGCCCGAGTGAGCGAGCGAGCGAGCGAGCGGCTGCCTTCTGGCGACTCACTACTCAGCTGCTCACACAGACTTCACGATCATCTCCCATATCCGGCTTCAGGCTAAATCATTCTCACTACAGTGTGAGTGGCTGTGGATGGCTTTCCACGGTACCTCTCAGCCTCTCCGTTGGCATCACTTTAAGTGTTGTCCCTTTCTCCCCTCCCCCTCCACTCATCTGTGGACGTGACCTGAAGCAGCTCTTCTCGGGTTCAAAGTTCCTTCAGTATTTCTGTTTTCAAGGAAATTCTACATTCAGTGTCAGAGTACATTTGCGTGTTAGCATCAGACAGCATGGAAGTGGCTTCCCTCAGAGGGACCTGGTTTACTCTAGGGCCGTGTGTCTCATCCTATGGGTTACAACCCCTCTGGGGGTTGAACAAGGGTCAGATCATCAAAAAGCACGAATATTTCCACTGAGATTCATAACAGCAGCAAAGCTGCAGTTATTAAATAGCAACAACAATAATTTTATGGTTGGAGGGTCACCACAACATGAGGTACTGTACTAAAGGGTTGCAACGTTAGGAAGGTTGAGAACCACAAGTCTAGGGACAGATCCGTTCTGCTTTTCCAAACCCTGTGGCTCTCTTAGAGATGCCGTAGTGCACTACATCAGCAGGAGAGGCAGGGACTCAGGGACCCTTCGCTCTCTCCCAGGCCCTCAGGTCCCAGTTAGTAGGGAGTGCCTCAAGGCAAGCAGAGAGTGAGTCCAGAGGCTGCTCTGAGCTCCAACCTGGGTCAGAGACCCTAAGTGAGCTTCAGAGAGGCACAATAAGATGTAAGGGTAAATAAAGAGAGGTAAAGAAGCTGGCGGCAAGGGTCTGAGCCTGCCATTCACAGCCTCCATACTCCCCTGGGCAAGCCCTTCTAGAAAGCAAGGGAAGTTATGGGATGAGGTCTTTAGAAACTTTGCAAGGTCAAAGATACACCTGACCATGGATCCCACTGTGATTCTCTGTGTGAGAATGGAACAGATCAAACTCTCCTTCCTGGGCCAGAACCCAGTGGGTTATGTGTCAGTGTCCATAAGGTCTTTGGGAGGTCATCTGGCCTTGGGGTCAGAGTTCCTAGGCCAAGTGTCAAGGGGCGCTAACTTTACGGTGAATACTCACTTTGCCTACAGTAGCCACACTTTCAGGTTGGAAACTCGGGTGGATATTACAAGCTTTGACCCTATTGGCGTTTCATGAGAGGCTATCTCATCCCACTCAAAGGCTATCTGCCATGTTCCTTCCGGATCTCCACTACCTGTGTTCCCACAAGACTGTTTGTTTGCCCTAACTCCCAGGCTTGCTGAAAGAGGCCTTATGAGTAAAGCAGGCGGGCTTGTGGGTCCACCCTGGTGTGAAGAGCCATTCCTCCTCCCCCTCCCCTCCACTATCATCTCATCCTTACTGACCCCAGATCGGGCGGGTGGCTTAGGATGTATGTCCCAAGGGGCTTGTTTTGTAAGAGTGGCCTTGCCATTGCAGCTGGAGCTGCCTGGGCCTGGTTTATGGGTAGCCCTCTGCTGCCACCTGGTGTCCATTGTCTGCCACGCACCCTTTCTACTGGACTTTGGCGTTGCAGATGTGCGCATGCTCCTGGCTGTTGCACGAGGAGTCCCTGGGGTGGGGTTACATGTGTTAAGTGTGTGTGTGTGTGTGTGTGTGTGTGTGTGTGTGTGTGTGTGTGTGTGTGTGTGTGTGTGTATTTTGAGGAGGATATTGGCACCCCTAAAGTCCTGCTGGTACTGGGCCTGACATCCACTCATGAACAGTGCTTTTTAACTGGGCACACCGCAAATTGGCAGAAGCAGCGCTGCACCTGGAGGTTCCAACCCCTTGATAGCAATGGGGGAAAGTGAGTCCCCACGCCTCCTCCTCTGTCCGTGGCCGTGGCCTTAGTGACTTTTTCGGTGGTCTGGCCCCCCATGGAGCGCATCAGTTCCGCTGAGAGCTGTAAAGGATGGAGGCCTGCTTGTGGGTGGAGTTGCATTCTCCTGGGGAGGAAGCCAGTGCAGAAAGTGTGCAGTAATGAATGCCCTCGCTCGAATCCTATGATTTAAGGCCACAGCGCTTCCTCACTGGGAAGTATAGTTCAAAAGAAATTACAGGGTGTGGGACTTGGGATGCTCTTCTGTGATCCTCCGAGAAAGGAGGATGGGGAGTTTCAGGCCAGCCTGAGCTACATAGTGTGACCCAGTCTTAAGAAAAATAACAAACAAACAAACAAACAAACAAATAACAAACAGAGGTTGGTGTTGTAGCTCAGTTGGTAATGTATCTTACTTAGCATGCAGGAGGCCCCGGAGCCTGGAGTCTGAGCACTGGGATTGTGGAAACAGGAGAATAAGAAGCTCAAGGCAAGAAGCTCAAGGCTATCTCCAGCTACTTAGCAAGTTTGAAGGCATCCTGGGCTACATATGAGCCAATCTCAAACAAAACAAAACAAACAATCAAAACAAAGACAAAAAGCAGATCAGTATCTGGGGAGAGGGGGGCAGGAATACAAATTTCTGTGAGGCTAAACTGGTCTGTATAGCAAGTTCTAGGCCAGACAGAGCTATATAGTGAGACCCCGTCTTTTAAAAAGTTAATCAGTTAAAAATTAAGTGAGAAGACACAAGATGCCTTTGCTGCCCTGCATGTTGGGTGACTTGAAGATCAGGCAACATCAAGGCCCTGGAGTCGGAACCCTCAGCCTTGGCATAGAACAGAGAGAAGGAGAGAGAAGAGGTGAACGCCCGGGACCTAGAGGGGAAGAGCTGCAGAAATGGGCTTTTATTTTAAGCACCTGGTGAGAAATTTTTATTAAGGGGAAGGCATGGGGCATGACCAAGTTCAAAGGTCCCCTGGCAGCAAGAAGGTTGGTGGGAGGGGGGAACACGTAACAGGTGCATGGCCTTGATGCACTCTGGGGTGAAAGGCTCAGGAGAAGCTGGAAGTGGCTTTAGAGTTCACCATAAAGGCTGGGGATTTGCAGGGAGTGGGAGCCAATGAGGCTCAGGGCCAACTGCCAGGTTTGAGCTGGAATCACCCACAGGTGTGATGGGATCCCGGCCAGGACGCTGTTTAAATGGCCCTGTTTTTGAGCTTGGTGTTACATTCTTCACATTATCTCAGTTACTGAGCATAAAAACCCAGGGCAAGGCGGCCCTTATCTGCTCTGGTGGCACGCTACCAGCTGTGTGAGTAAGGCTTTATTGCCCCTGTTCAAGGCACAAGGAAGCTGGCTGGGAGGTGACAGGGTTGCTGTTTTGGCAGCAGCCAAGGGCAACAGCAGTGACTTCATCTCAGGTCACACAGCACAAGTGTCGGGTGTGCGCAGTTTCAGTATTCAGATGCAACTCCCTTGATGGACGCTCACCAATTTCAAAGCATACAGTCCCACGGTGTTCGGTGTATTGATGGTGCTACACAGCCATTCCCACAACATTCACACAGCTTCTCTCCCCCAAAGAAACTAAGGGGCTAAGCAGGTAGCCCAGTCAGAAAAGCATCCTGCATAAACACAAGGACCTGAGTTCAGGTCCCAGGATATGTGTAAAGGCTTGCATGGTGGCACATGCTTGGGATCCCAGCTCAGGGAAGCAGAGGAAGGAAGATGTGGAGCTGCTCTGTGCAGCCAGCCAGCTCAGCTCAATCAGTGAGCTCTAAATTCAGTGAAAGACCCTGTCTCAAAAACTAAGGTGGTCAGTATCCTGACCACACACATGCTCGCGCACGCGCACACGCACGCACGCGCACACGCACTCACACAAACACACACGTGCATACACATGCATACACAGGAAACCATGTACCTTTTAGCAGTTACCCAGCTCCTGATGGCCACTGAGCCTATGGCTTTTAGCTCTCTGGCTACATCACATATATAGCCTACCCAGTGTGTGGACTTTTGTACCCACCGAATGTCCTCAAGGCCCATGGAACATTTCTGTCTTGTGAAGGAGTGGCAGTCCAAAGTGTGGCGTGGTGTGCCATTTTCGTATCCTGTCATCTGTCGATGGGTGCTGAGTGGTCCCTACATTTGAACTCTTACGATGCTGCTCTGAACATTCATGGGGAAGCTCCTAGTTTTAATTCCTAGCAAGTGGGGGCTGGAGAGATGGCTCAGTGGTTAAGAGCACTGACTGCTCTTCCAGAGGTCCTGAGTTCAAATCCCAGCAACCACATGGTGGCTCACAGCCATAGGTAATGAGATCTGATGTCCTCTTCTGGTGTGTCAGAAGACAGCTACAGTGTACTTATATATAATAAAGAAGCAAATCTTTAAACCAACAACAAAAAATGCCTAGCGAGTGTGTGAGAGTATGAATGGGGGGAATTGTATATACGGGGCTCGTATTTGGAAA
The DNA here is from genome assembly GCF_000001635.26 of Mus musculus. NCBI lineage: Eukaryota > Metazoa > Chordata > Mammalia > Rodentia > Muridae > Mus > Mus musculus. The sequence continues at coordinate 138,845,455 of NC_000071.6, read as the reverse complement.
TCAGAGTACAGACTGGGGTATCCTCAGGATATCTTCCACCTTTTGTTCAAGACTGAGTCTCTCACTGGCCTTGAACTTCACCAAGTAGGCCACACTAGCTATCCTTCAAGCTTCTGTGTAGTCTCCTGCCTCCATCTCCCATCCTGCTGAGCAGTGATTATAAGTATGTGTCACAGTATCCAGATTCTACATGAGTTTTGGGTATTCAAATTCAAGTCCCTGTGCCATCTGGACAGCTCATGTTTCCAATTCGTTGGGTACACCCCGAGCGGCTAAGTTATCAGAGAATTTAGGTTAGCTTTTTCAGAAAATGCAAACATGTTTTTCAAGGCAGTGATTTCAATGCATACCCATCAACAGGGTAGGATGCTCTCAATTTGACCACACCCTCACCAGCCCTGTTTTGCCCATTTGTTTCTGTTGTGGGAGAGCAGGGCATGCTCATAGGAGACAACTTGTAGAAGTCCATTCTTTCCATCACGCTGTTCCCAGGGATCGAACTCATTGTCAGCCTTGGTAGCAAGTGCCTTCACCCACTACGCTGTCTCCCTGACCCAGTTGTCTCTTGTCCCTAGAGAATGTGAGGTAGTGTCTCTTGCTGGCTTTGATTTGTATTTTCTAGTAACCAGCATCCTGGAAAGTCCTCATGAACTTGTCGGTCATTTCTACATCTTCTTTGGAGACATTTGTAGTTGAGCCTTTTGCCTGTTTTTATTGATTTTTGCCTGTGGGGGGGGGCACAAGTGCATATGCCCATATGTGTATAAATGCATATGGAGGCCAGAGTGTTCTTCTTCATCTTGAGTGCCCTTCCTCGGGAGTCTTGCTTTTTGAGGCAGAATCTCTCATAAGACTGGAACTCGTGGACTGGGCTAGCCTGGCTGACCAGTGAGTCTAGGGACCCACTTGGCTCTTCCTCTCCAGTGTTGTGAATACAAGTGTGCACTACTGCACACTTGTTTGTTGTTGTTGTTTTGTTTTCACATGGGTTCTGGGAATTGAACTCAGGGCCTCATGCTTGCAGAGGAAACAATTACTACCCAAGCCAGGTCCTTTGCCTGTCCTGAGATGGATAATTTGTCTTCATTAGTTAGCTTTTTGGGTTACTGTGACAAAAAAAAAAAATCTGACAGAAGCAGCTGTAGGAAGGAGAGGTTCCTGGTGGCTCACACTTTCAGGGGACACAGGTTGTCTCTGTGGGGAAGGAGGGGCAACTTGGGTGGTGGGAGCCTGCAGCTTGGCCTGGACCATTCACAAGATGAGGAAGCAGAGGCTCACACCCAACCATTAGCAGCAGCCTGAGAAACCAGTCTCTCGAAAAAGCCATTCTTTGGGCTTTGTTTGTTTGTTTGTTTTGTTTTTGTTTGTTTTTGGTTTATTGTTGTTTTCCTGTTGCCATGCCTTAGAAATAAACCGTGGGGACAGGAAACAATGAAGAAAGCACTGGGTGGCACCTCACAGACACTTTCCTTCTTCCCACAGTCCTCAGTGCAGTGCCCTCAGCCCTGTGTCGTGATGGTCTAAGTCCTTTTTCTGTTGTGATGGGGGCTCACTGAGTCTGAGGCTGGGATCCCAGGGATAGGCTTGCACCTGAAGTAGGAAGGACATTGGATCTTATCAGCACCCACATATGGCCTAGAAGAGGGGCTGAGAGCATGGGCTGAGGCCACATAGGGTGGTGCTGGACCACAGCTTAGTCTCTCGTTGCTCTGTGATACAGACATAACTTTGGCTTCTGTGTGCCCTTGACCGGATAGGGTGGTTAGATGGACCTCCCAGGCTGATTGGGAGCTCATTCAAGATTGGGTAGGTTCCAGGCCCAGGACACAGCAAGAGCTCAGTGAATAGGAACGTCCTGCAATCACAGTATGTTCCTAAATTCTCCTGGTGGGGAGGAGAGGGGGGCCAAGCCAGACCAAACAAAGGGATGCATGCTAGGTGCATTCTGGGAAAATTGAGATGTGTCTGCCTTTGGCACCTCTGTCTGCTAAGTAGTGAGTGAGTGTGAGAAATGATCAGGGGTTGGTAAACATGTGCTGGAATGTGTAGTGGACCGCCAGGGAGGAGAGCAACACAAACAGATAGAGTTACAGCCTGCGTGTAGGAGAGGAGTATGCTGTGGTACTGGAGGCTGCTTGGAGGTCTGGCATTGTTGACAAGTGTGGAGACCAGTTAAATTGTTCAAAGACCTCTGTGGAGGCAGATGTGCCCTTACTTCCCCGTGCTGTGTTCTGCTCCGCAGCCTGCCTGGTCACAGAATATCAGCCGGGAATGGGGTGCCGCACAGTAGGGCCTGAGCTTTTATACCTCTGAAGGCAGCACAGAAAGGGCCTCCCATGAGGGTTGTACCCCCACAGCCTGAGCTAGCTCCATAACAACATCCCTCACAGCTGGGCCCTGCCCAACCCCCAACCTCCCCCCAAAAGAGTCTTAATAAGTAACCCAGAGTCTGAGCTGAATCCAGTCCTGACCTGCCATTACTGTTCAAGGCATTCAAGGGGTGTGCATGCATGCGTGTGTGTGTGTGTGTGTGTGTGTGTGTGTGTGTGTACATTGCTGTGGCAATGTATACACTGAAATTTCATCATGTACACATTTACTTAAAAAGTCCAAACAAATTTTATTTTTTGTGGTGCTGGGGATAGAACCTAGGGTCTAGCATGTCTTTGCAGAGCCACACCCCAGCCCCTCACTGGGGGATTCTAGGCAGGGGCTCTACCACTGAGCCACGCCCCCAGCCACTTCACCTCCATCTCACCCCCCAACCAGTGAGAGTGATTCAAAAGAGGCTTCATTAGCAAAAGCACACCCACAATTGATGACTCATGAAAGCTGTAACCCTGGTGCTCTCTATACAGCTTGCAGGTAGCTCAGCAGGTCAGACACAACACAGCTCTGCTGGTCACAGTCTCCAACCCATCAGTTGTTTATAAAGCTGGAGAGGAACTGTCTATAATTTTCAGAAGGAACCATTGGCAACAGAGTGAAACTGTCCGGCGTGTAGGTGAGCCGGGAGGAGCACAGGCACACAGCATTGGAGCGTTCACAGGGAGCAGGCAGAGAAAGTCTTTGAGAAAATAAACACAGAACAGTTTCAAATGTGATGGTTAAAAACAGTAATAACAGGATGGAGGTGTGCAAGGAGCCCCAAGTACAAGAAACCACACTGAGGCCTCGCCCATTCAAAACACCCAAAACAGATGAGATGGAGATTTCATAAGCAGTCAGAGAGAAAGCATGCGCCACACAGGGGGATAAAGGTAAGGGCAGCTGCGGGGTTCTCAGCAGCATTGGAATAGAAGGGAAGTTTTGTAGTCTGGGAAAGGTATCTTCAAAAGTTATCTTCATATTCATCAAAACCAGGCTTGTCCGATGTGGGAAGCCACATGTGCTGTTGCAGGGTGGCGCTGGCTACCGCTGGCCACCACGCATACATAGGCAGTAAAGTTTTTTCTGCCAAGATGAGGTTTTGAGAATTAACCAAAATTAACCAATCCGATGAGAGAGAAGTTAACCAATCCGATGAGAGAGAAGTTAACCAATCAGATGAGAGAGAAGTTAACCAATCCGATGAGAGAGAAGTTAACCAATAAGATGTGAGACATGCAAATGAGGTGATAAGCATAACTCATGCATAACCAATCCGGGTGTGAGACACGCCTCTCCTAGGCCTATATAAGCAGCACTAGTTCTGGGCTTGGGGGTCTCTTCGCCTCAAATCTCTTCGCAATCAAACTCTCCCAATAAACGTGTGCAGAAGGATCCTGTTGCAGCGTCGTTCTTGCTGGTGAGTCAGGGCGCGCGCAAGAGACCATGAAAGTCTGAAGGTTTATCCTCCTAAGACCAGGACTCAGGCAAAGGTGTCCACTCTGGCATTCAACCTCAGGACAGATGTTCTAGCTAGTGTGATAAAGCAAGAAATGAGCAAAGCCCAACCAGACTGGAAAGTGATATATAAGGACAACAGGCACAACTTAAAAGTCAAGAAATATCAGTGCAAAGAAACAGGCACAAACATGACTGAATCTCAAAACTTATTGAAAATGGTCTCATTCCCAAAGCTGATACAGTATAGGGCCTGACACAGAAGATGAAGAAAATCTTGACTTCAGGTCTGCTGAGCCACTGAGGGGTATGGGAGGACACTTTAGTCTCTGTCTTCATTCAGTATAGGTCATTGTTTTGGTCATTTTCCTCATTGCTATAACGAAACATCCGACCAAACCAACTTGAGGAAGAAGGGTAGGTTTTGGCTCACAGCCTGAGGGTTCACAGTCCATCTTGGCAGGGAAGGCAGACGGCAGGAGCGTGAGGCAGCTGCTCACATTTCATCCACAGTCATGAAGCAGAGAGAGATGGATGCAGGTACCAAGTTCCTCTGGTGGTTTGAATGAGACTAGTCCCCACAAGCTCATATGTTTGAATACTTTGTCCTTAGTTAGTGGAACTATTTGGGAAGGATTAGAAGGTGTGTTCTTGTCAGAGGAGTTGTGTCCCTGGGGGGGGGGGGCGGCAGGCAGGCTTTGAGATTTGAAAACCTCCTACCATGCATTCCCTGTTAGCTCGTTCTGCTTCACACATGTGGTTCAAGGCCTGAGCTCTTTGCCGCTCCTGCTGCCATGTCTTTATTTTATCGCCATGGATGCAGACCTTCTGGAACTTTAAGCCAAAATACATACTTTTCTTTTATAAGTTTCCTTCTTCCATGGCGGCTTTGTCACAGCAATAGAAACTAACAATAAATAATAATAAACATAGTAACTAGAACAGCTTTGTTCACTTATTTATTCAGCCTCGGCCCCCAGACCATGGACAGTGCTGCCCACATTTAGGGTGGGGCTTCCCTCCTCAGATAATCCAGTCTACAAATTCCCTCAGGCATGCACAGAGTTTATCTCCTAGGTAATCCTAGATGTTTTCAAGTTAAACATGAAGGTCACATGTCTAGGAAAGTAGAAACTTGGAAGATTCTAGAAGGCCTTTCTCCAGCTTTATAAACAACGGCTGGCAGTGGGGACTGTGTTCTGCAGAGCTGTCAGACCTGTGTGACCCTGTCGAGCTGCCCTCAAGCTATGACTACCAGGGTTGCAGCTTTTATGAGTGTTTTCACCCATGTTGGAGTGTGCTTTTGGTAATGAAGACCCTTTTAGGTTGTTTCTGCTTTTATAAGTAACATCTCCCCCCGACCCCCAACACATTCCTGTTGGTAACACCACTGTCCACTGAGTTGATTTTGGTGCAACCAATACTTTGTTCTACTGTTGCTCTCTCTTTGGGGGTGACTAATTGCTGGTCTGTGTACCAGAGGCTATCCGTGGATATCTCTGGGTGCCACTGCCCCAGCAGCTGCTGTTGCTCCAAGACATTGCACTGGCTGTGCTCAGCCAAGCTGGGCTGGGCCGACAGGGGGGGCTGGCTAGCCAGTGAGGGGAGTACATGGGAGCTTCTGGTGGCTTTGGGAGAGCAGTTCTCTTTCCAGGCAGTGTTACAGCTCTTATGCCAGATGCTCTTAGATGACAGAGTAGTTCTCACACACCTTTATTGCTTCCAGATAGGGTCTTCTATACAGTTTTGGGGTGGGTTGGGGTCTGAGAGTAGATGCTTCCTATTGGCTTGGTCTGAGATGTTAGGGATGTCTCATCTACATGAGGCAGGGATTGAGGGCACTTCTCATAGAGACTGATGGACACAATTCCCTCGGGGTGGGGGGTGGGGCTATGGCTACATGACAGGGGCCTGGTGACAGGAGTAGGTGAAGTTCCTACAGTGCAACCTCCAGGGTTCCCAGGGCTTCCAGTCTTATTTCAACTTTACCAGGCTTCCTCTCATGGTCCACCACCCCACAAACCATATGTGTGTGCCTCCCCAGAGGAAAAAAAGTCTCATACAACAGGTGGGCATATTGGTACCTTGGGAGAAAATGTGGGTGGTCTCTTACAGCCACTGTTTACCATCCTATGCCCACACCAAACACCTGCCTAGATACTACCATGAACCAATTATGACCACTGCAGGTCCCATGTTTCCACAATCTTTTTGATAGCAATACTCTTAAGTTCCACAGCACAGCATCTTACTGTCTTACCCCTAAAAATCTCTTTACAGATTCCTCTGCTCCCGTCTATGGATTCATTTGAATCCCTTACAAATCCAGTGATAGAGTGAACTCACCAACCCTGGCCAAGCTCAGGTTCCATGCCCACACCCAACAGAAATCATACTGTGGGGGCTGTGCCAGCATGGGGTGGTGCTTCAAATATATGGTACCTATGCATGCATTAGTTAGCTTTCTGTCTCTGGTAAAAAAAATTCCTGTGGAAACTGATCTAAAGGCTGGAAGAGTGATCTTGGCTCATGGTTTCAGAGTTTTCAGTTTGTGGTCACCTGGCTTTGTTGCTTTGGAACGATCTGTGGGGAGAAGAAAGCTGTTCATCTTTCTGTAGACAGAGTCCTGGGGGGATGATAAGATGGAACCCGCCAAGGTCCACTCCTCAGTGAGCTCCAAGCATCTTTCCCTTTTCTTTCTTCAGTGTGTGTGTGTGTGAATGTGCATATGTAGGTGTGTGTGTGTGCATGTGTGGACATCAGAGGTTAACACTGGTTGTCTTTCTCAACCTCACCACCTTATCCTTTGAGATAGGATTGCTTGTTGAGCCTGGAGCTCACTGGCTGGGTGTACTGGCTGAGAGTCAGCTTAGGGATCTCTCTCCTCCTTCTCTAGTGCTAGATTACAGACAAGTGCCACACATGGCTTTCATGTAGCTGTTGAGGGTCTGAACTCAGTCCTTCCTGTTTGCATGGCCAGTGCTATACTGACTAAGCCATCTTCTCAGCCTCTCTCTCTCTCTCTCTCTCTCTCTCTCTCTCTCTGTTTTTTTTTTGTTTGTTTTTTTTTTTTTTTTTTTTTGGTGATAACCTTAATTTAGAGTTCAATTATAAGAGACTGAAGTTGAACTCATCGTAATCCTTCTATTTCACTCCCGGAGTGCAGCTATGACAGACAATAGCTGCTGTGCCTGGCTCCAATTCATGTTTTTATCATCTCCCAATGTCCATGAAATTATGCATCACTGATGGGCGAATCAGCCAATGAAGTTAGAGCTCTCATTTCCAATCTTCTACCCAAGGGCTCCCCCTGAACACTGAGGCATTGGAAACCAAGCTTCTATACATGAATGTGGAGAACACTTCAGGTTCAAACCACAATACAATCACTTCAATTATTATTTTTCCAGCTTTTCTTATCTAATGACATTTGGAGAAGGTTAGAAATCTCCTTTAGGTCCTGCTTTGGCCGAACCTCACATATTTTCCTGTATTGGGTCATTAGTATCTTTTACAAAATTTACTTAAAATCTTCATTGTGCTTTCCTCTTTGGGTCACGGACTGTTAGGTATGAAGCTTATATTTTCAGTTAGATGGGAGTTGCTCATTTTGAGGTTAATTCTACTGTGTTTAGAGAATACACACAGACAGCAGTATTTTGAAGTGTCTTGAAGATTTCTATGGCCAAGCACATGGTCTGTATGACAATGTTCTCTGTGAATTTGAAGAAGCCCTGGCTTTGGACTCTGATACCTGGGTTGTATGACAGTCACCAGTCCTGTTCCATCCCCTCCATTTCCTCTCTCCTCTGATATACATATATACATATATACATATATACATATATACATATATACATATACACATATACACATATACACATATACACATATACACACATACACATATACACACATATATACATACATATATACATACATACATGCACATATACATACATACATACATACATATATACATATATACATATATACATATACACATATACACATATACACATATACACATATACACATATACACATATACACACATACACATATACACACATATATACATACATATATACATACATACATGCACATATACATACATACATACATACATATATACATATATACATATATACATATATACATATATACATATATACATATATACATATATACATATATACATATATACATATATACATATATACATATACATGTATACATATATACATATATATATATATACTGTAGCTGTCTTCAGACACACCAGAAGAGGGCATTGGATCCTATTATAGATGTTGGTGAGCCACCATGTAGCTGCTGGGAATTGAACTCAGGACCTCTGAAGCTGAGCCATCTCCCCAGCCTCCTCTGCCCATTCTTTAGTTGAAAAAAAAAAACAATTAAAATCTCAGCTTAGGACTGGGAAAGGCAGATGACTCCGGGTGTATCTTAGAATCACTATTGTTATGATGAAACATTATGACCAAAGCACCTTAGAGAGTATTTGGCTCTTATATTTCAAGTTGTGGTCCATTAAGAGAGGCCAAGGCAGAAACTCAAAGTGGACAGGAATTTGGAGTCAGGAGCTGATACAGAGGCCAGGGAGGTGTGCTGCTTACTGGATTGCTCCCTATGGCTTGCTCAGTCTTTCTTATAGAACCCAGGGCCACCAGCCTAGGAATGGCCCTGCCAACGATGAGATGGACCTTTCCACATCAATAATGAATTAATGAGATGACCTTCAGGTTTGCTTACAGACCAATGGAGGCATTTTTCTCAATGGAGGTTTCCTATTCTCAGATGACTTTAGCTTGTATCAAACTGACATAAAATGAGTAGCCAGCATGGTGGGTAAAGTGTAAGCTGTGTAAGCGTAAGGATGTAAGTTTGATCTTTCGGAACCCATGTTAAAAAGAAAGGAAGAGAAAATCAAAGGCCAAGAATGGCTTCTGTGCTTGTAAACCGCTACTGAGGAGGTAGAGATCGGTGTAACCCTGGAGTTAGATGGCCAGCCAGCCATGCTAAGTCTGTGAGCTCTACATTTAGTGAGAGACTTTGTCTGAAAACTACGGTAACAGAGCTGGAGAGATGGCTGGATGGGTAAATGCTTGTTGTATAAACATGAAGACATCACATTGGTTCTCAGAAGCCATGTAGGTGCTGGGCAGAAGGCCTGTCTGGAATCTCAGTATGTGGCAGGCAGGCAGAGGAGATCCTTGGAGCAATCTGGCTAGCTCGCCTGGCTGCATAGAGAGCACATGGTTCAATTCCCATATGTCTATGCAGGTGTGTGTGTGTGTGCATGCACACGGAGCCCAGGGGTTGAATCAGGAGTCTTCCTCGATCGCTTTATACTTGCTCCCCATGGCTTGTTCTATCTATCTATCTATCTATCTATCTATCTATCTATCTATCTATCTATCTACTATTGGTTTTTAAAGACAGTTTCTCTGTGTAGTGCTGGTTATCCTAGAACTCACTCTGTAGACCAGAATGGCCTGGAACTCAGAGATCTGCCTGCCTCTGCCTCCCCAGTGCTGGAATTAAAGGTCCATGCCCCACTACCTGGCTCAGCCTGCTTTCTTATACATCTCAAGATCTTCTGCCCAGAGGTGACCCATGATGGGTTGGGCCCTTCCACATCAAATATTAATCAAAAAATGCCCCCTCAGGCCTGAATACTGGCAACCTGATAGAACCAAGTCCTCATTTAAAATTCTCCCATCCCAGATGACTTTGGCTATGTCAAGTTGACAAAAAACCATTACAGTCTGTATAGACAATGCTCTGGTAGCCTGTCTGCAGTTTCTTTCATGGTATATGCTTTTCTGTGTTTTTTTATTTTATTTTAATATTTTGTGTTCTTAGAGTTAAAACTCATTTCACATATGCAACATTCTCTCTCTCTCTCTCTCTCTCTCTCTCTCTCTCTCTCTGTGTGTGTGTGTGTGTGTGTGTGTGTGTGTGTGTGTGTTAGAGACAAGATCCCTTGTAACCAAAGTTGGCCTTGAACTCTGCAGCCGAGGTTGACCTTGAACTTGGGACCCTTCAGCCTCCACATCCTGCATGTTGGGATTGCAGGTATGCTTCACTACACTTGTTCATGTGATGCTGGGATGAAACCCTAGGCTTTTTGAATGTTAGGCAAATACTTTACCAACTTAGCCACAACAGAAATCCTAATTGCATTTGACATCCAGGCAGATAGCCATTGGAGTTTCTCTGATTAAAGGTTAAGGTGACAAATGGTTCTCTTATTTAATGAAGATAGGGCAGAGCCAGTTGGCTCCAGGGAGAGAAGGGATTGCTAGACTCTCCCTTCATCTTGAGTGTCAGAAAACTGCTGCTGTAGTCATGATGGGAGGAACTGAGACTCAGAACTCAAAGGTCTTGAAAGAAGAGCTCAGGCTGGGTGGGAGTTCAGCTTGGGTGACTTCCTAGAGGAGGCAGACTTTGAGCTGAATCTTAGAGGGGGCTGGGGAGGGGAGGTGCCTTGTCCAGCAGCACAGGAGGTGACAGAGAACCCAGAGGGAAGCAGAGGATAAGCAAGGCGTGGTCAGGAGAGAGGATGTTGCCACTTCTATCTGCTAACTGCCGAACAATGAAGAAATATTTTAAACAATTTAAGCACGATGACAATTCTTCAAACCTTAACTGACACACTCAGCAGTCAAGTCAGTTGGATGTCTTAGTGGTTGATGTCAGGATTGGATATGTGTACTCTGTTGGATTACTGCAGTCTTGTGCGCGCGCGCGCACACACACACACACACACACACACACACACGCATGCACATGTGAGTGGTGGCCATTGGTCAATGACAGTTGTCTTCCACAGTCACTTTCCGCCTTATTTTATTTTGCTTTTTTAAAATTTTGAAATGTTATTTTATGTATATGGGTGTTTTCTCTGCATGTTTACATGTGCATCACCTGTGCAGAGCCAGAGGAAGCTAGAAGATGGCATCAGATCCCCTGGAATTTGAGTTACAGACTTCTGTGAGCCCCCATATGGGTGCTGGGAATAGAACCCAGGTCCTCTGGAAGAGCATCTGGTGCTCTTAACCACTGAGCCATCTCTCCAGCCCCTCCACCTTCCTTTCTGAGTTTCTCACGGAACCTGGAGCTCAACTGTTGGTCTCAGCTGGCTGGCCAGTGAGCCCAGGGATCCGCTTACCCCTTCCTCCCCAGTGCAGGGTTACAGACGTGAACTGTCATACCTGGAGTTTTGTATGGGTTCTGGGCATTTACTCAGGTCCTTGTGCTTGTGTGGCAAATGCTTTACCCAATGAACCATCCTGCCAGCTCCCATATTAGTATGTGTACATTCAGGATATTGACACATTGAGCACATATGTATGGAGCTGTGTGCACAGTCTCATGAGGGTTTGTGCAAAAATTTTTTTTCTATACTCTTCACAAGGAGAGGCCTGGGGCCTCCTAAATCCTAGTGTTGGGGAGCCACACTTTCAGATGGCAGCAGCATTGGCTGTCTATGTGGAGAGAGGTTCTGGGCCAATGTGGAGCCTCTGATGTGACCCAGGAAGGGGGCTGTGTCTGAGGTCTTGTCCTGGCAAGGCCAGGTGTGGCCTGGGTCTTGTGAGTTGAGCCCAACCTCAAGGATGCCTGTGGACAAGCTGTTCTCCCTGGGGCACTTGGAAAGTTCTCTGGGGTCCAGATGCTGTGCCTGTCAGCACCAACTGACTCCAGACACAGCATCCCCCTATAAATCCATCCCTGGCATGCTCGCTGGAGCAGCTCCGTCCAGAGAGGAGGACCATCAATTCTGATGTGATTATGAACCATAAATGAACAAACGATCATTTCTTTTGTAGCCTGCTGTGGATCCATGTGGGTGAGCCCCTCGGACAGCCCCCACCCCAAATTACATCTCAATCAGTGTTAAAAGCTGCCTGACATTTCCCTGTGATTTATGTATTAACCTTTACAGCGAGCGCCAAGCGCTGATGGCTGTCAGCCAAGCGGGGTAGCAGCTTCAGGCCCTCCCTTGCTCTCCTACAACACCCCTGCTGAGAGGAGCCTCAAGGACAGGAACTCACAGGGTGACTCAGGCTAGCCAGGGGAAGCTTGAAGCCAAGTATTGTGGGTAGTGCCTCCTTGGGAAGTTCTGGGGGTGGGGATGGGGGCTGCAAAAGTTGTATTGTTGCTCCATACAATGGGGGCAAGAGCTATCAGACACTCTGAGGTCCCCAAAGTGTTTGATTTTGAGTTAACTGTGGGTCACTATACAAGTGATTAGTCCAAAACCTTCCTTGTTATCAAAGTTTGTGGGGACCTCCCCGTATCACTGACGCAACTGTACATGGTGTCACAACTTAGAGCTTTATAATCAGGGATGTTTATTCTAAAGTTTCAGTATTTGCCTAGTGATAGTGCTGTGGCCAGAGAAACACACCAGCGGTTCTCAGCCTTCCTGATTCTGCGACCCTTTAATACAGTTCCTCATGTTGTGGTGCCCCGAACCATAGAATTATTCCCATTGATACTTCATGACTGTAATTTTGCTACTGTTATGAATCATACTGTACATACCTGATATATAGGATATGATCCTTGTGAAAAGGTTGTTTGACCACCCCAGGGAACTGCTGGGTTTAGCTTATGTCTTAACAATGTCTTGAAGAAATTGTTTCTATTTGGGGGGCATATCAGCAGCTGGAAAGCCGACGGAGAGAGGATCGCAACTGTGCACACCAGAGCCATAGTTGGGGTTCCCAAGACCCCACCCAGCATTCCCAACATCTCCAAAGCAGTGTGCATCTCAGATCCCACCTTTATCATCATTCACCTGTGCACGCCACACCTACACTCACCGTGTGCACCCTCAGCCCTGCCTGGGTGGGCATGGATACCCACATGTACCCAAGTTCCTGATATGTGGTAGGTGCTGGCATCCAGGGCTCTACTCAGGTCACACTCTGTCACAACTATTCCTAGTAGCAGAGAGGCCAGGGACCTGGTGCCCAAACTGAATTGTGTGTGAGAAGCCTTGGAGGGACATCTCAGCAACCAAGGGTGGGTGTTGTGCCATTCCAGGGAATTCTGATTCCATGGCCCATAGGCCTCATTTCCAACACCACCTTGACCTGGACCTCTGGTGTTTGTATGACTGTGTGGGCCATAAATCCTTCACTGAAGACATATTTTTCTGGCCAAAGCACTCACCATCATTAGGCAAATAGTGAAACTTTTGCATAAACACCCCTGGTTGTAAAGCTATAGGTTGTGCAGTAATAGGGGTGGTGGTGAGAATTTTGGAGTTTTGGTTTCTTAAAAAAACACAGAGATATTATAAGAATATGTTTTTGTGTTAATCACAGGTGTGGGATATGGGGCTGCTTGAGATTGTCCATGGCAGCTGACTATGATTTGCCACTTGCTCTAGCAGGGGCGAGGCTTTGCCAGCTGCAGATAGTTTTGCAATTGTGTGACATTGGGAATTCTGGGGACTTTTCACAGGATCTATAAATGCTAAGGCCTCAAGAGGGGGGATGGAGATGGGTGTGGGGGTGGGTGTTGTTGGCTGTTGTTGGTCATGGTTTGTTAAATAGTCAGGCATAAAGAGGAAACAATAACAAGAAGAAGTTAGATATTGTGACAGCCAAGATCAAACTTGCCCCAAGGAACTTGATGACCCTTACAAAAAGGAAGTAGTCTGATGAACATGTTGCCCCTTTCCAACCTTTGACTTTGTTCAGGGATCTCTTCCCTTCCCTTCCCTTTTTATCTTTTTTTCTCTCTTCTCTAGTGTTAGGGGATTGAAAGGGTAGAAAAAGGAAGAACCCACAAAGTAGCAAAAGACAGGGGAGAGCCCCCTCAAACTTTGGTAAGAAGGAAGATTTTGGAATAGGCACTGTATACCCAGCCACCCATTGTTAACTCAAAACCAATCCCATTGGGAACCTCAGCGTGTCTGACCACTCTTGTCCCAGTTGAATGGAGCAATTCCCCTGCAGCCTTTTGACTCCATACAACCTGTTCTCTGTACCACACAAGCCATCCACCACACAATGAGGCAGACGCTAGACTCCTTTTCTTTTAATTTTTAGGTGTCTTTGTTTTGTTGTAGGTGTATGGATGTTTTGGGTTGTGTGTATGTGCATCCTGTATGAGCTGGTTGGATCCCCTGGAACTGGGTTAAGGAGAACTGCCAGTCACCATGTGGGTCCTGGAAATTGACCCCAGTCCTCTGCAGGAACAATCACTCTTGACCACTGAGCCATCTCTCTAGCCCAGGCTCTGGACTCTTAAGTGCAGAGTGCTTGGGACTTGAACAGTCTTCTGCAGGGTCGTAATAGTTTAATTACAGAAGAGACGTTTAATGTTTTCCTCCCATCATCCCTTGGGTGCAAGTATCAAATTAGCATATCTTTGGGTTAGTTTGTATTAGCATTTTTGATTTTTAAAACTCCCATTTGAGTTGTTGACCTGAGTCCCATGTGAAAACATTCAGTAAATTTTGGCTTGGGATTAAGATTGACCATGTAACAGTTTCTGAAATGGCCCTCAAAACACTTCTGCTATGTCTCCTTCACATGTATGTGGTTCACTGTCCTCAGCAAGGACGATCATAAAATCAAAATATTGACCAACTCTGAAAAATGTTGAAGTCATTTCTGTATCCTGAAGTATCAAGTATTCCATTAAGATTTTATGTAAAAACAAACAAACGTAGCTGTGCTAGGTGGTGCACTACTTTAAATTAGTCCCAGCACTCGGGAGGCAGAGACTGCTAGGCCTCTGAGCTGGAGGACAACCTAGTCTACAGAATGAGTTCTAGGATAGCCAGGGATGTACAGAGAGACTTGGTCTCAAAAACAAAACAAAACAAAACAAACAAACAAAACAAAACAAAACAAACAGCAATACCATTTATATAATAATACCATCTCACTAGTATGCAAATTTGTTTAATCTTCATCAAAAGGTAAATTATTATATATGCCAATATAGTATTGCTATATGTGATATATATATGTATATATATATACACATATATATGTATATATATGTGTGTGTATAAATATTATATGTATACCAAAGACTTGTTTGAGAATAGGCTTACCTATAATTTATTATCAATAAATTTAAAATTTTGTGTCTATTTTATATACCAGTGTAGCTAGAATTATATAGACATTTCCCAGGTGAATGGAGCCCCAAGGACTGATGGGTATCAGCTGGAGGTATCCGACTGTAGCCACTTGCCATAACCCAATAGAGAATGACTATGGCAGGTAGCTGGAGAAGAATTCTACCTTCAGGCATGGCTGGATCAAGGTGTCTCCATCGCTCCATCTAGTATCTAGTTTCATGCAGGCCATTTTCTGATAGGCTTTCCTTGTGTAGTTCCAGACCCTAATCTACCCAGCAGAAAATCCTTCTTCCCTACCCTCACAATAGAAGTCACAGGACTGGGGTCTAGTCTGCTGCTTTGGGGGTCATATGACTATCAGGCCATATGATCTTAAACCATTCTGTGAGGGTGGGAATGTGGGCTGACAGATCAATCAGTGTGGGTGGTCATGTACCAGCAAAGAATGAAGATGGGTGGAGTTGGCCTGGGAAGGTTGTCACAGGGGCTGGACAGACAGACTCCTCACCCGTAGCATGGGGACAGATCTGCCTCCCTATTGGTTCAGAATCAGAGTCAGGGCTGAAAATCCCACAAGCTTCAAGGGCTGAGGGTATATGTAGGTGATCTGAGGTTTGTGGGAGCAGATGGGGCTGGGAGTGGAAAGCAGGCCGTCTTAGGAAGCTAAGGGGCCGCTCATAGGGAGAGCATGGCTCCTGTCTAGCCTGTGGACAGGACTGGACCTTGCCACAGCCCTGCCCCTAGCTCTCCTGACCTAGTCTTAGATCAATCCCTACCTCAAGTGGCCTTCAGCCTCAGTGGACCGGGGTCCATGAGCTGACAGGGGACAGTTGGAGGCTGGAGATTCTAGGCCAACATCTGTCCCAGTCAGTTTATCTAAACAGAAAACCGAGAAATCATTCCAGACGTCTCAGAAGCTCTGAACACATGTGGCTCGTTCTGCCTTCGTGTCTGGAAACACTGACCCACATCTGTGCGCCCAGGGCTTTTGAGGGAAAGCACGTTCCAGCACCTACCCTGTGTTGGGACAGACCTAGGTCCAGGAAGTGTGGATGGCAAGGATGTGGAAGCTGGGGACATTTGTTTCTAGTGTGCTCCTGTTCCTTCTCTTAGCCTATGTCCCGTGTGACCCAGACCCTAGAGCCAATCACTCACCTGGATCCACAAGTCTCTGAGGCAGGTCTCCATACCTATGGAGGGAGGTGATGAAGCATCCCACTGCTCACTGCTGTTGCTGTTCACTGTCCTGCCTGGGCTGGAAGCTCTGTCCTGCCCTAGGCCACAGAGGCCTGGGCTGAGAAGGATGTGTTCCCACACTTAAAAGCCACAGGGGTGTTTATGAGGCTGAGCAGAGGAGAAAGGCATTACAACAAGGGATTGCATGTGTGAGGCAGGAGGCGTGACGTGACAGCAGCAGGTCAGAGAGAGCCAGCAGCCTACCCTGGACCAGACGCCATTCCCTCCTGATGGCCTGGCTGCCATCCTTGCTCTTCCATATGTTTTTCAAACATGCTGGGCCTCTGGTCTGTGATCAAATGTGTTACATGTGTGTGTATGTGTGTGTACGTACACGTGACTGCAGGTGTGTGATGTGCATGTCTGCGCTGTGTATGTATAGGTGTATGCTGTAACACTTCCTGCCTCACAGATGCAATCCCTTGTTGTAATGCCTTCCTTCTCTGCTGGCTTCATAAACACCCCTGTGGCTTTTAAGTGCAGGGACACAGCCTTCTGAGGCCAGGTCTCTGTGGCCTAGGGCAGGACAGAGCATCGCTGTGTGTTTTTGTGTGCACATGTATACACTTCCACTTGTGTGTGTCCAAGCATGTGAATCTGTGTGCTTGTATCAGTGCCTGGATCTGCACCCTGTGTGCTGGTGTTGAGGACGTATACCCACTCGGCCTGCCCTTGCACTTCTGCTGGACATGCAGGTCCCCCGGCCAGCTGAGTCTACCTGCACTCAGGCATTACAGGGGCATGGTGAGAGCTTCCGTACCCAGGAAATGCTGGCTGGGGACAAGTGGAATTGGTGGCCTGGGTGGGAGAAAGCATAAATCTCTTCTACTTGGATGCAGCTAGACTGGGAACGTGGAGGCCTGACTGATCTCCATACGCCTCAGCTTCACCTGTCTGAAGAGAACATTCACTCAGGTTGCTAGGTAAGGCCACTCTCCTGGTAAACCCCACATGAAGGGTCCAATCTTCCCCTGGCTGATGCTGCCTGCAGACTGGCTTTTGTTGTTTCAGGGACCTTCCAGAGAGGCAAAGGCTAGCAAGGCCTTCTGGGTCCCTTGCTGGACTCTTAGGTTCCTGCAGTGATCCCAGTGCCCCGTGCCCAGCCTTTCTTCCAGTGGCTTAGCCATCCCTTGATTTGTACAGAGTCCCAGCTGCTGTCCCTGCCTCCCAAGTTCAGAGGTCACCCTGGTCAGGAAAGAGCTGTCTTGCTCATCTAACTTCCTGTCTGGGGAGCAAAGCTACCCAGTTCCTTCCAGCCACGACCAACCACATCTACATTCGAGGTTAATAAGAGGTGGAGGCCCTGGGGGGCACTGCAGCAGATGTGCTCTGGAGGGCAGAGTAGTTCTCAGTGGGGGTCCTCTCACCAGTTCAGGGATTGCAAGAGGTCCAGGAGGATGGAATATGTGGCCTCCAAAACAGTCACATATCCCTTGCTCCTTGAATTCCACTGACACTTACAAAGAAAGTCTGGGAGTTGGGGACTCAGATCAATGTCACAATACTTGCCTAGCAGGTGTAAGGCTCTGGATTCTATTCTGAGTGCAGATTGGGGTAGGAAGACACAGAAAGAGCCTGAAGTTGGGCGTGGTGGTGCACACCTGTACTGTGAGCATCTGGGAGGCAGAGGCAGGATGGTCCCCGGTTCAAGACTACCTCTGTCTCAAAAGAAAATGTAAACCCAACTGTGATATCAACGCTCTGGAGGCAGAGACAGAATTATTTCAAGTGAGAGGCCAGCCTGGACTACATCGAGAGGTCCAGTGACAGAGCCCGGGATGTGGCAGGTCCCCAAGCTGGGTGAAGATGGGGATGGCTGCATCACCCTTAGCTGAGGGCTCTTCTTTGTCACCTGGATTCTACACAGAGCACAGGGCCAAGCCGAATAAAGTCCTGACATTCTCATTTAATTTCCTCTTGAGAAATGGCAGCACCATGTGACCTCTCTCTGTGTTTATTATAAATCTAATACCCCGTGTTTCAGTTCAGTGAACGCACATCTTATTTGGAACCTGGGTTTGAAGTCGCCTAAAGCTGGCCGGAATGTAATTGTACTGGTGCATACAAGAGCCTGTTAATTTCTGTTGGGCCTCACAAGCTCTGCACTGGTTTGGGGACTGTCCCTCCTGCACAGTGGGACAGCGTGAGGACCAGGCACTTTTTGCCCAGGATGTGACTGGCATTTTGTGCACTATGAAAATGAAAACGTAATTTTGAAACTGTTCACAGATTGTTTGTTTGTTTGTTTGGACAACAACAAAAAATCATATTACAAGCCATTAGGCCAAGCCCTTTTCTCCCCTCCCCTCCCCTCCCCTCCCCTCCCCTCCCCTCCCCTCCCCTCCCCTCCCCTCCCCTCCCCTCCCCTCCCCTCCTCTCCCCCCTCCCCTCCCCTGTCCTCCCCTGTCCTCCCCTCCCCTCCCCTCCCCTGTCCTCCCCTCCCCTGTCCTCCCCTCCCCTGTCCTCCCCTCCCCTCCCCTGTCCTCCCCTCTCCTTCCCTCCCCTTCCCTGTCCTCCCCTCTCCTTCCCTCCATTTTCTCCCCTCCCCTCCTTTTCCTCCCTCCCTCCCTCCCTTCCTTCCTTCCTTCCTTCCTTCCTTCCTTCCTTCCTTCCTTCCTTCCCTTCTTCTTCCCCTTTTTGATGTAACTCCTCCTGAGAAAGTGGCTGGTCATGGTGCAGCAGCAGACCAGCAGCTGAGCCAC
This sequence comes from Mus musculus, assembly GCF_000001635.26. Classification (NCBI taxonomy): domain Eukaryota; kingdom Metazoa; phylum Chordata; class Mammalia; order Rodentia; family Muridae; genus Mus; species Mus musculus. The sequence goes on along the minus strand of NC_000071.6, from coordinate 138,826,559 downwards.
AGTGGGGGTTCTGGACTGTTCCAGGTCACCTTATCGTCTGAATAGTGATTCAGCTAGTAGATAGCATGTCCTGTTTTTCACAATATTGCATTTACTTATGCTGTGTGATTGTGCATATTTGGGTAGATTGTCACAGAGTACATGGATGTCAAGGGACAGCATTCAAGCGTTGGTATTTTCCTTCTACTGTGTGAATGTGCAATGTAGGAAAGCAGACACCTTACCCACTGAGTCATCAAAACAGGTTTTTGTTTTGTTATGTTTTTGAGATAAGATTTTACTATGCAGCTCTGGTTAGCCTGGAACTCACTGTGTAGCCTAGGCTGACCTGGAACTCCCAGAGATCCGTCTGCCCCTGCTTCCCAAGTGTGGAGATTAAAGGTGTGCAGCACCAAGCCCTGCCATAGATTGGTTTTTACTTTTAATTCTAGAAATGCATGCTCTCTCTGTGTGGCTATGCACACAGTGCAGGTGCCCACGGAGGATAGAGGAAAGCGTTGTATCCCCTGGAACTGTAGTTACAGGTGGCCTTGAGGGTGTGGATGCTGGGAGCCCAACTCAGGCCTTCTAGAAGAACAGTACATGTTCTTAACCTCCGAGCCACTTCTCCAGCTCAGCAGACAGTATTTCTTTCTCTCTTTTTAAAAAGATTTTATTTATTTATGTATATGAGTACACTATAGCTGTCTTCAGACACACCAGAATAGGGCATCTGATCTCATTATAGATGATTGTGAGCCACCATGTGGTTGCTGGGAATTGAACTCAAGGCCTCAGGAAGAAGAGTAAGTGCTCTTAACCGCTGAGCCATCTCTCCAGTCCCCACAGACAGTATTTCTAACCCCAGGTTCCTGGCACCCTTGAAATGAGATGCTCAGAGCAGTGGCAGGCAGAGAGAAAATTTGGCACACGCTGGTTTTTGCTGCTGTGACAAGGAGACCTCTCTGCCTGTCCTTGGACCACGTGGTGGGGTGTCCAGGCTCCTGTGGGTGACTAATGTCCTTTTACTTCTTCTTCTCCCAACCTGTGTGCCCGCAGTGCTGCAGGGGATAGCTTCCCAGCATGCCCCCCCCCTCTACTGTGCAAGGGTGGCCCTGTCACCATGCACCTGGGCAGATGGTCTTGTGCTGCAGTAGCTTTCCTACAGATCCTCTAGCCTGACCAGGAAGGACACCTTCAGCCTCTCTCCAGTCCAGGCACTGCCTTCTCTGTTCCCCACGAGACCTTTGATGGCTCCCACTGATTAGCTGCCCAAGGAATGTATGCCAACATCTGCTCAAAGGTCAGAATTCCAAACTACAGAAGTCGATTTCTCAGATTTGAGTCAGTAAACATTCTGCATGGGGCAGAGCAACAGATTTCAACAGCACCTACCTAGGGGACCATCTGGAAACTGCCCAGGTAGAGTCAATGGCTGGCATAGGTGGGGACAGGGTATATCCGGGATAGTAGGGGTCAGACAAAGATGGACCTGGGCATTGGAAGAGACACAGGACAACCATGGGTTCCACAATGCCTACATTCACTTTTACAGTTTGGAGAGACGCAGGCTCCAGCCCATGTTCTAAGCTTAGACTGTATGTGCTGAGATCTTCTGGGACCCTGGCTTTGAGACACGCACACTTTGACCTCACAACCCAGGCCTGCCCTGGGGCAGGAAGACTTCCTTGTAGTATCATAATTCAGAAGGTGGGAGAGAACCTGACTTTGGTGAGGAAACTGTGGTGGTCGGGGGAGGCTGGGGGGAAATTGGGGGGTTGGGGAGGGAAGCCTGAGAGCAGGCAGCCATTGGAAATAGGAGTGCATTTATAACGGGAGACTATTCCAAAAAGTTGGGATAGAGGTACAGACAGGTGACCGAGGAAAACACCTTTGTCCTCTGTCTGCCTCAGATGCCCTTAGGGAGACTGCAAGGTATCTTCTCTGGGGAATAGGAAGTGGCTTCAGGGAAGTGAGGTGTCCAAGAGATCAAAGAGGAAACTACTCAGTCCTCAATTCAGGTTGCAGCCGGTCCACATCCCTTCATCTCAATCGCAGGCACCATAGGGCAGACACGGCTGGATGTTGAAAGATAGGAGTCAGAACGTCAGGAGGGACAGACTGGTATAAATGAAGGAGCTGCAGTCCCAAGGTTAAAGAAGGGCCAGTCTGGCCTGGGGCAGGCTGGAATCTATTCCCATGTCTCCCTGTGGCTGTCTGTGCTACCTGATCTACTCAACAAGCCCCAAATTCTCTCAGTCTTAGGGCAGGGCTCCCACAGGCATGCCTTTCTCAGGGCCTCCGCTTTTGGCAGTGTCTGTGCCCCTGTGGCCCATGGTGGCAATGCCAGCATAGGGCGTTTGCTACATTGCCCTGGTCAACAGCTTCCAGGAGGCAGACTGCACTTGATGGGCAGAGGAACCCAGAGGTGTATTCTGGCTCGCTGTGGGAAACAGACATCTTTTGCTGCCAGCTAGGGAGGTTGCTGGACCTCCCACCAGGTCCTTACATAGAGAGCCACAGCTTGAATTAGGCGGTCTGCCCTCTGAAGCTCACTGTACTCCCTCTGCCTTCTTCTAGGGCTACAGAGATTTGCAACCCAGCTCAGGAACTTTCGGTTGGGACCGTGGTAACTCACACATATTCCCCCCCCACCCCCGAACTTGCACTTGGCAGCACCTCCCAACTTTGTTAATGGAAACCTACTGATCCGTGACACGCGCATGGCAGACATCTGCTCGGGGTAATGCGCTGGTAATGTACGTATTGATGATCAATCTGTGGATTTGCAAGAGCGGCATAAAGTATTTAATTATAATCACGTTGAGCAAGTCTGCGTGGTGGCAGCGACATTTGAATAGGTCACGGCCAGCCCTCACCCCTGTTATGTTATCGATATTAAATGCCACTCACTCCTGACATCCTGGGATATCACACGTTGGCAAACTGGAAATGTCCCTTTGCTTCTAAGAACATGATTGATAGCCTCCACAAAGTGACCGCCAAACCTCAAGGTATACTAGCCTCACCTAGCAACGGCTTCACCTCTCCCGTCCCTGGTTGTGGAGATGGCTTTTGGCAATGAACCCGTGTGCAGAGTCTCCCTAAGGCCCCCTGTCTTGTTCAGGGAATGGGGCTTTTCTGTTTCAAAACAGACTTTGCTAATAAGAACAAACTGTACAGGGCAAGTAAGCATCCCAAAGATCAAACACAAATTTTATTTGCTCAGTTGGTAGCAGGAAAAAAAATGTGTCTTTGGACACTGTCTGAGCCACCGCTGATGTATGTACCGTCTGTGGCATGAGCCATCTAAAGTGGATCCAGTGTGATTTGAAATGATGCTTTTAGCATACATGATGGACAGACTAAACAAGGACACAGACAGACGCATGACCTCAGTGCCCACACACCATCCCGACAGCTCAGACAAACCAGGACAGAGGAGGGAGCCAGCATGGAGCAAGCATGGGTCTGGGTCCCTGCAGGTGGTTTTGCTAGGTGGGGGAATCTGCACCTTTGGAAAGCTCTGTGGAAAAGGGCTCCCTCTTTTCTTGCCAGGCTGGGGTGGGAACAGCTTTAGGTAAAGGCTATGCTCAGCAGAGTCTGGAGGTCAGAAAGCAGCCATGCTGCCTTAAAGTAGATCCACGGCAGTGTCCCAGAGCCTCTCCCATTTTCCCTAGCCAGCAAAGACTTTATGGATCAGGTATTGGAACAAAGACATTATTCCCTCAGCCCTGAATGGAGGCTGGGCCTAAGAGATCTCTCCTGTGACTCTATCTTGCCTCTGCCCACCTTTCTTTTTCTGTGGCCCGTTTCTAATTCCAATTTTCAACTGAGACAGCCAGACTGGTTGGGGAGTGATTTTTGTCTTTCAAAGGACTAATCAGAGAGCATATCAGATTACTAAATGCTCAAACTACGTCACCGCAAACAGTAAATGCTGCAAAAAAGGTGGGTGGGGTGGTGACAAATGGGAACAGTGGGCTTATAGTATCTCAGTGCCTGATAGTGTTTCTTAAACAGCCCGTCCCAATGGCAATAAAATCGTTTACATTTCCCGTGGAGTTTACCTCCACTCCTGTCAGGAGCACTTCACTGTGCAGTTGGTACCCTCAGTCCCCTGCTAGAGTCCCTGCCTGTAAGGAACCTGGTAAGGATGGAGAAGAGTCAGGATAAGGTCCCCTTCCCTGTCCACTCCCTCTCCTTTCTTCCTTTCCTTGTCCCTGTACAGAAAACATACTGCTTACATTTCTTAGAGTTCATTTTATTTTGAAGCAAGATTTAACTAATATTGCCCAGGCAGGCCTTGAACTCGTAATCCTCCTGCCTCAGCCTCCTAAGTGTTGGGATGACAAACCTTTGTCATCATGCCTGGTGTGGGAAGTTCATTTCTGCTGAGGACAGAGGATACTTCTCGTTCTGTCTCTCATAGTTTGACATCACTGGTAAGTAATAGTTACAGGATAGATGAACATCTGTCTTCACTGCCTTAAACCTCGTTATTTTTAAAGACAGGGAACTCCTTCACCAGCTTCACAAATAAGTTACTGAGCATACTTGTAACTTTGGGATGGGGTGTCTACAAAGCCATCCTGTCACATGACTGAGGACAAAATGCTACCTGATTCTGGGGAGCCTAGGGCAATTTTACTGTTTGATGTGGGGGGGGGGGTTCAATGAGACCACAGCAAATCCTGAAGTAGAACTGAATCTGAGTCAGGTTTTCCTGCGAGAGAACTGTTTTTATTCTTTATAAAGTCACAACATCACCATAAATACCTTTTGTAAGAAGGTCTCCAGATTTCTCCAAATGAAAGGAAGTCTGGGAAGAAATATGCAGATGTGTAATGTCCAGGTTCTTGATTCAAGATGCCCGGTTCAAGTTCTGCCTTCAGGGGAGATTCAGACCCGAGTTCTCAACTGGCTGCAGCAGCCACTGGGGCAGAGACCCAAAGGCCACCTCATGCAGCCCAAAACTGAAAGCTCATCTGCTGGGGTTCCAGAGCCGGGTACCTGGCTTCCTGCGAGTGACAGGATGACCTGAGAGTTGGGAAAGGGTCCGGGGAAGATAGGATGTAGTCAATGCTGAATTTGATGTCTCTGTGTGTCGTAGGGCTGGCCTGGGCCTCGTGATCTGGGGCTTGAGCGCTGTCGGGGCCCGGGGACCCGCGCGCTGTTGGTTCGAGGGGACCCGGGGCCTCCTCGCGCTTGGGGCCGCGTCTCCTGCGTCGCCGACGGAAGTTGCCGTTCTCGAAAAGGTCCAGGAGGGACTCGCAGCCGCCCGCGAACGTCCAGTAGTTGCCTTTGCCCTTGTCGTTGCCCTCGGTCCGTGGCACCTACGGGAGTGTGAGGCTCAGCGAGTGTCCCCAGACTCCGGGCAGGGCGCCTCAGGCAAGTGTGTGCCGGGCGGTGGGGGTGGGAGTAAGGGTGGGGGCAGCGGGAATCTGCTAGAAAGGAACTTTGGTGCCGGTCGTGACACCCCCGCTACCCTGCCCCTCTGCCGGTCACCAGGGATGACTGGGGACACTCGGGGGTCCAGTGTGCACAGAGGGCGGGGGAGGGGCTCACCTTGACGAAGCAGCTGTTGAGCGACAGGTTGTGGCGGATGGAGTTCTGCCAGGCGCGCTGGTTGGCGCGGTAATAAGGGAACTTGCGCATGATAAAGTCGTAGATGCCTGATAGGGTTACGCGGCCCGCGGGGCTCTGTTGGATGGCCATGGCGATGAGAGCAATGTAGCTGCAACAGGGGGGCCAGACAGAGGGGGCTGCATCAGTCAGGGTGGCTCTGAACCGCAGAAGCGCTGGTGAAGTCAGACCTGCCCTGAGACTGGCTGGAACCCTCGAGACCAGATGGAACCTCCATCCACTGGAGCTCCAAGGACCTGCTCAGCAGACTGCCTTGAAGCCTCTACAGATCCTCTGGAGTCTCCCAGAAGCACCCTGGTTCCTTTAAAACACTCTTTACCATCTGAACCACTCCCCACCAGCTAGAGACCCCCGAGACCTTATGAATCCCGAGACCCTCTGAACCCCAAGTTTCTTTGGAGCCCAGGGAGTCCTCCGAAATCTCTGATACCCTCTAGACTCTGCGGGACCCTTTAAAACTGCCCTGGGCCTATTGGACTCCAGTGGGGCATTGAGGGTACAGAAGAAGCTGTGGTTCGATAGTCTCACTGCTCCGTACTTTTACCCAGACCCCACTTTTAGCCTGCTCAGCACTTGGAGGATTCCCCCCTCACTGCCCAGTGGCTATCTCCAGAGTGCGCTGAAACGTGTCCTTCCTCAGAGATCCGCATAAAGAACGAATCCCACATCTTCCTAGTCCTGGTGAGGTCCTGGCTACACAGACCTCTACCGCTCCTGTGGGACCCATGAAACCTGCCCCCGGGGTCACCTGTACGCTGGCCTTGTAAGCCGCTTTTCCTCGTCGGAGCTGCCGGCAGGGTAGTCGTCAGCGTCGTCATTGAAGCAGTTATAGGGATACTGTGAGCTGTCAAACATCGTGGCTGCCCTGTACTGGCCTGCACTGCGGGCCGCCGCCGCCGCCTCCGTGCTGGCCACAGGCAGCCAGGGCCCAGCACTAGGTTCTCTTGGCTGGGACAACAGCGTTTGAGTGCAGGGAGCGGGGAGCCTGGGCTTCTGGGGTCCCCGCCTGCTCCGCCTGGTTCTCTGGCGTCCAATCCCAGTGCGGGGGTTGTTCCCAGCTACCACAGAGTGGGAAGCACAGTTGGGGAGCGCTGCCACCCTCTGACCTTCAGGCAAGGGAGGCCAAGAGAGTGGTCTGGCTTCACAGTCAGGACAACCCCTCTCCGTCCTCCCCTGAGGCCAATCCTGAGACTATGGCAGAGTCCACGGAGTCCAGATTCGCAGATTCTAGGGTCATTGCTGCACCTACACCTAGAGGCAATGGGGTGCGGGGGTGGGGGGCAGTCTTAAAAAGCTGAACTGCTGTCCCCTTTCCTACGGGCTGGCTGCTTTCAGCCCCAGAGTCCAAAGACTGGTCCAGGCTGATGCGGGCTCCTGCCCCAACCTGTCTCCCTGTTTCTGCATTGTACCAGGTAGCTGATGGAGATCCAAGGCCCAGGGTTCCTTCCGACATCCTGAGCCCTCCTCCCACAGTTCATCCTTGCCTAGAAATAGCCTCTCATGGGTCTCTGGCACCACAGAGGTTCTTCTGAGCTTCCTAGTGGCTCTCTGGGTTGGGAGGGGTAAAGTGCTTGCATAGGGAGGAGGCATTTGAGTCAAATTGGGAAACCATGGTGAGATGGGAAGTCTCAGGGAATCCTTGGCATCTCAGAGACTTCTTTCCAACAATCTACAGAAGCCAGACTAGGACATTTGTGAGCCCAGAGAGATGAGAGGCCAGGGCTAGCCTTAGTTTTTTCCTTCAGGGTAGCACTTTGACTTCGTTGTTGGGGCCTAGTGCTACCTCTCATATGACAACAAGTGGCCACCTAGGTGGGTGACACTGAGATGCTTTTTGGAGCAGCCTGAGTGACCGGGTCCTGCTACTTTGTGCCATGGTGGGGGCGTGACTACTGCCACAGCTTAGGAGTCAGGAACTTGGGGGAAATAAAGTACACAGTCCCTCTGTGAAACAACTTGGCCATCACTTTAAAATTTAAACACGTAGTCAGTAATGGTGGCAACAGACCTATAATCCTGGAACTCAGTAGGCTAAGGCAGGAAGACCATGCATTTCCTGGTCAGCCTGCTTTATACAGCGAGACTTTGTCTCAAGCAAGCAAACAAACAAACAGAAACACAAACACATGGTTCCCATATGATCCACTCATCTCATAACACACCTTTATACACAGCCACCCAGACACTGGAAATCAGCCAGATGCTCAGAGGTTTACTGCAAGCAACTTCTGATTGGAAACACACCTTTCAACAGATGTGAGGTTGAGAAAACTATGTGGTGTCTACACTGTAGAGTACTACACAGGCAGTAAAAATGGAGGGACTCTGGGCATATGCGAAAGACCAATGAAAACGCTGATTTCAGAAGTTTACCCACTTTAGAGTCTGACTCATAGAATGCACATGAGAGACCAGGTAGACACAACAGGGCCTCATGACTGCTTTAGTGATGACACAGTCTTTCTTTCCATAGTGACAGGATCACTCAGAACCAAGGGGAGATATCCAAACTGATTTCCACTCGGAAGAGTATAAGGTCACACTGTGAGGAGGGCAGATGGGATGGATGGCACTGTGCAGCCGCCATCTTTGCTTTGTGAAAAGAGCCACTATGCAGCTAGATTTGTAAAATACAACACCACTTCGGAGGCCTGAAGGAAAAGAGGGGATGTAACATGAGCCTACAGACTCAAGCTGTAAGACACATAGAGCAGTTTGTCAAAAATGTAATGGCATTAGATAAGGATGCAGATCTTCCGTCAGACATGACACTTCTTCTGTTCCCTCCCATGCTGTGGTTGCCACGTGCTTCATAGCATCCCCCGAGGGACTCTAATATGTTCTAGTCTTTAAAATTATTTTTTAAAGAGATTTATTTATGTTTTATGTGCATTAGTGTTTTGCCTGCATGCATGTCTGTGTAAGGGCGCTAGATCCCCTGCAGCTGGAGTTACAAACAGTTTTGTGAGCTGCCATGTGGGTGCTGGGAATTGAACCTGGGTCCTCTGAAGGATCAGCCAGCACTCTTAACCACTGAACCATCTTTCCAGTCCCCTTAACACGTTTGACTTCGATAAAGCCCAATTGCAACTGATTTGTTTTTTCTTGTTTTGCCAGAGCTTTTGTTGTTACTCCATCCAAAGCTATGATTTCCCATAATGTCTTCTACAAGAGCAGTTCCTATTCAGCTGTAGGCAGGGATGGTATCTGGCCTGTGTCACAGTGTGGGGGAACCCGAGGACATTAGGGAAGAAAAATCAATGTGACACAAAAGTCTCAGTTTAACTCGTGGTGCCTGAGACAGGCAGTTGTGGTTAGAAAGGAGGAGTAGGAGTGTTGTGCTGGGATGGTGGTGTGGTGGCCATTTTTGACAGCCTGAGGGGGCATAGCACTGTGGATATATTAATGCTGTTGAGCTGTACACAGGTAATCGTAGCACTCAAGAGGTATTTCAAGGCCAACTTGGAGTGGATACAGGAGACCTTGTTCCAAAACAAACGAAGAAACAAACCGAACCACCACCACCACCACCACCACCACCACCACCACCACCACCACCAAAAACTGCTTGAGAGTGGCTGGAGAGATGGTTCAGTAGTTAAGACCACTAGCTGCTCTTGCAGAGACCTGGGTTCCCCAAATGGCATCAGACAACGATCTGTAACTCTAGGCCCAGGGGATCTGATACCCTCTTCTGGTATCCCTGGGTACTGCACACATGTGGTACACATACATGCAGGCAAACACATATAAAATAAAGTGAAATGCTGCTAATAGGTAAGAGTGTTGAAAATGTTAAAGTCTCACACCTGCTTAAAACAGAGGGGAGATTAAGCAAGATTAGTAGAAGTCAGAGACTTTGTGTGTGTTTGGGGGAAGGTTGTGTCCACACGAGAAGGCTGGAGGAGGACACTGGGTGTCCTTCTCTATGACTTTTCTTCTTCATTCCCTTGAGACAGGGTCTCACGCTGAACCTGGAGGTACACTGGCAGCCAGCCAGTCCTGGTGACCTGACTGTCCCCATCCTTCACAGCACTGGGATTACACGCACGAATTCAACCATACTTGACTTTTTACATGAGTTCTGGGGATCCAAACTCAGGTCCTCGTGGTGGTACAGCAGGGGTTTTTATCTGCTAAGCTATCTCCCAAGCCCTGGTGTATTAATTTATTGACCTAAGAGCATATGCCTAAAACTTGAGATACTCCTGCCTAAGCCTTCAGATCATAGGGCTGGGGTTCCTCTATCCAGGGGTTGGTTCCTGTGTAGCACTAGAAGTGTGGGAACAGCCTGGGTGCCCCCCTCCCTTGGTCCCCTCAGACTTGTGTTCCACTGTGGGGTTTGGGGTGTAGGGAACTGTATGAGCAGGGGCTGTGGGGCATGGTACAGACTCTGTACACATTGCAGGTCAAAGCTGAGAGGACAGTGTGTAAAGGGAATTGAGGGACAAAGGAGACCCCTGAACTTGGGCTGAATGGCTGAAGGACATGGACATTGCCACCATGGGAACTAGGGAACAGGACAAAGCATGTGGGAAGTCTAACACCTGGTCTCACAGATATGGTCACATCTGGACCCTCTTCTTGTCACTAGATGGCTTGGATTGGCTACTCCACCCAGCAGCACCTGTCCTGTCCCCTGTCATGTCTGGGTACAAGTGTGTTTCCAGTGAGAATCTTAACTGAGTTTACATACTTTTTCCTCTGGAGAGTTCTAGAAGACTGATGTGAGTTCACACTTGCCAGAAGCCTGAGGGAAGTTGAGTACTACACACCTTGATATTCCAGAAACATCCATTCAGTTAGGCTCCTTTATCTCTGTGTCATGTGACCTTTCCTGGGGAGATGTCAATAGGCTCACCCTAGGTAGGACTAAGGACAGATCAAAGAGAACATTCCCTCCAGGTTTAGTTTAGTGAAGCAGTGAGTTTACTGGAGTTCCCTATAGGGACATGACTCAAATGAGTGACATTTAGGAAAGCTACAACCTCAGATTTCCTTGTAAGACTAGCCCAGGCTTGCCCTGTGAGAGCAAATGTTGCTGTCTGTCATACCCTGGGAGGAGCCTTGTGAAGCTTGTCAGTTTGAGGAACTTCCTGAAACTTGTGAATTTGTTTGCTTCTTAACTAGCAGACTCTATGAAGGGGAAAGAGCTAGGAAAGAGCTTACTCAGTAGAAAGCAAAGTTTTTGGGCAAAACTGCATTTGTCTCAAAGATGCTCTGGCAGAGGTGGCCAAAGATGACTGAGTGGTATACTAGACTTTCCAGGTGATCATGTGATCACTCATCTTTTTAAACAATTTTTTATTAGATATTTTCTTCATTTACATTTCAAATGCTATCCTGGAAGTCCACTGTACACTCCCCCTGCCCTGCTCCCCAACCCACCTACTCCCAATTCCTGGCCCTGGCATTCCCTTGTACTGGAGCATATAATCTTTGCAAGACCAAGGGCCTCTCCTTCCAATGATGGCTGATTAGGCCATCTTCTGCTACATATGCAGCTAGAGACACGAGCTCTGGGGTTACTGGTTAGTTCATATTGTTGTTCCTCCTATAGGGTTGCAGACCCCTTCAGCTCCTTGGGTACTTTCTCTAGCTCCTCCATTGGGGGCCCTGTGTTCCATCCACTAGATGACTGTGAGCATCCACTTCTGTATTTGCCAGGCACTGGCATAGCCTCACAAGAGACAGCTATATCAGGGTCCTGTCAGCATAATCTTGCTGGCATATGCAATAGTGTCTGCCTTTGGTGGCTGACTATGGGATTGACCCCTGGGTGGGGCAGTCTCTGGATAGTCCTTCCTTCCATCTCAGCTTTGTCTCTGTAGCTCCTTCCATGGGTATTTTGTTCCCTATTCTAAGGAGGAACGAAGTATCCGGAGTTTGGTCTTCCTTTGATTTTCGTATGTTTTGCAAATTGTATCTTGGGTCTTCTAAGTTTCTGGGCTAATATCCACTTATCAGTGAGTACATATCATGTGTGTTTTTTGTGATTGGGTTACCTCACTCAGGATGATGCCCTCCAGTTCCATCCATTTGCCTAGGAATTTCATAAATTCATTGTTTTTAATAGCTGAGTAGTACTCCATTGTGTAAATTACCACATTTTTTTTTGTATCTGGGTTCTTTCCAGCTTCTGACTATTATAAATAAGGCTGCTATGAACATAGTGGAGCATGTGTCCTTATTACCAGTTGGAACATCTTCTGGGTCTATGCTTAGGAGAGGTATTTCTGGATCTTCCAGTAGTACTATGTCCCATTTTCTGAGGAACCACCAGACTAATCTCCAGTCAGTGGATTAATATCTAAGGCTAAAAAAGCCCCGGTATAGCATGGACATATTATATATTTTAGCTCCTTTATTGTCCATATGGAATGATTGACATTCTGATTGGGTACTTTAAACTGCTTGGCAGTGAGGCTAAGAATGCTAGAATGTGGGGAGGGGAGCGAAGAGGATTGTGGTGAGAAGCAGAGAAGCCGAGGGTACACATGTACATCGAAGGACTAGCCAACACTGACCAGTTTCTTTCTCTTGGGTCTTCGAGTTCCCGGCCACACTGTGAGTCTCTGAGCATCATTTTATTTCTAATATATGTGAGTGTTTTGCCTACATGTATGTATATGTAGCATATGCATGCCTGGTACCCATGGAGGCCAGAAGAGAACCCTGAATGCTTTAGAACAAGAGTTACAGATGGTCGTGAGCCACTGTGTGCATGCTAGGAACTGAACTCAGGTCCTCTGCAAGAGCAGCTCTGAGCAACGGAGCTATTTCTAACCCCCTAAAGCCCTGTTATACATTCTAAAAACTTGTTTTGTTTTCTCTCTCTCTCTCTCTCTCTCTCTCTCTCTCTCTCTCTCTCTCTCTCCCTCAGTGATGGGATCATATAGGGTCTATTTTCTGTGATAACTGAAGATTTGAAGGACATAGTCCTGGCTTTAAGACCTGGGTCTTCACAATGACAATGGGGTTTGGACTAAGGGCACACAGTCACTTCAGAGGACACATGGCAATACAAGTGGATATCAGAGAGGCTCCAGCTAGAAATGTCCCAGACAGAGTGGTCAATCCTGTCTGCACCCTGGTTTCAGACTCATACTTTCCAAATTTTTTCAACTGCAAGAGAACACATTTCTGTTGTTTAATGCCACAAGGGCTGTGATCCCGTGTCACAGGTGTGACCTCGGGGCATGGAGAAGCTGCAGCTAGAGTCAACTATCAAACAGATATATTTGGGCCATTGCATGGACCTATGCAGTAGCTCTCAGCAGTGGAGGTAGATCTAGAAGTGTAGTCAGAGTGATCATCAGGTCCCTACAGGTGACTGTGAGCAATTCAAAAGTCAATGGAGAAGTCTTTAGTTTTTGTATGGCAGCAACCTTCCTAAAACTATGACCCCTTAATAAAGTTCCCTATGTTTGTAGAGACCGCCAACCATAAAATTAATTTATTACTTTATAACGGAAATTTCACTACTGTTATAGATTGTAATGTAAGTATCTGGCATACAGAGTATTTGATAAGGGATCGTGACCCACAGGTTGAGAACCACCGATGTAAAGCCACAGCACGGTGTAGTAGTTACTTTCTACAACTGCAAATATGCTAGCTTTAGCTAACAAGACAGGTGCTTCCTTCTTTATTTAACACATGTATGATATATGCATATGTGTGCGATATATGTATGCACACATGTGCATGGGTGCACTTGTCTGTCTGTGTGTATTTGTCTACCTCAGTTCCTTCTTTCCTTGCTGTTAAGCGGCTCCCTTAACTGCACTCACTGATTGGCTAGCCTGGCTAGCCAGGGACTTGCCTGATCGATCGCCCATGCTTGGCTTATAAACTTATGCCACAGCACCTAGATTTGTACATGGGTGCCAGGGATCTGAAACCAGGTCCTCATGCTCACAGGACAACAGTGCCATCACAGGACAACTGAACCATCTTCCCAGACCCACATGGAGCCTGCTGGCCAGGGCTCCTCAGCCCTCAAGTCTTTGTGCCACATAGAGATAGCTTCTCACAGAAGAGACGGAATGCACAGCGACCTAGGTACCTCATCTGTGTGGCAGCCATGCGTGTCACTGGCATATCTTTCTGTGGTCTCACAGCTTCTTGAATTGGGATAAAGGGCAGGTGTTTTAGGAGATAAGGTTTTTAGATCCTATAGAACAGTGATTCCCAACCTCCCTAACGCTGCAGCCCCTTAAAACAGTTCCTCATGTTGTTGTGACCCCCAACCATACAATTATTTAATTGCTACTTCATGACTGTAAATTTCCAATGATTATGAATCTTAATGTAAAGATGTGATGTGCAGGATTGAGAACCAGTGCTCCGGAGACTTGTAGTACCCATGACAGGGACCGTGGGATGGTGGATGGTGGGCCAGCAGGATGTATAAAAAGCAGGTGTGGTTAGCCTACCTTCTGTGGGCGCAGGCTTAGGTGATGCTCCATGAAGCCGAGAAAGTACAGAGGCCAGAGAAAAGCCAGAAGATTGGCCACCATCCCATGAAGCACCTGGCCTGTGTTTGACCGTAGGCCACCGCCTGGGTTTTATGCCAGTCTGAGTACCTATGTTGTCCCACAGTGGATACAGTAGATGCTAGAGGGCAAAAGACTGAGTTCCACGTCCCCTCTCACTGACCTCTTGGCCTTCCCTCCCTGTGAGCACCAACATTCTGCATGCTCTCCCGACAGTTAGCTCAACATCTGTGCCTGGTTGCTCACAACCATCTGTTCTCTCCTTTCACTCTGTGGGTCCTGGGGACTGAACTCAGGTTGTCAGCCTCGGTGGAAAGTACCTTTAGCCATCTCACTGGACTTGTTTTGTTTTCTGAGATGGGGTCCCGCTCTAGCCCAGGCTGTCCATCTTCCTGCCTCGGCTCTCCAAATGCTAGGATTACTAGCATGAGCTGCCACACCTGGCTTGACCTCATTTTATAAGGGATGCGCCTTGTACCTCCCTTTATCCCTTATGACCACCTGCCCTGGGTGACGTCTGTCCAGCTACATTCCTCACTGGTCTAGTGACTTGAGCATGTCTCTATCTCTGTCACTTCTGCAAGCCAGGGATGAAGACATGCTTTTCAGCCTGGCTTGCCACAGGGCTCCGTGGGCCGGTTAATAGTGGAGGATCTTGGAAGGATGGGGGTAATGGTGATGAGATGCCCTGTGACCTCTGTGGTCATGGACAGGACATCTGCATAAGCCAACACTTATGTCCCACCTACTGGAAGCCTGCATTGGGATTGACAAAGGAGGCTGGCCTCTGTTCTTGGCCAGACTGCTAGATGGTGGTTCTATGCTTCCTGGGCCTTGTGCTGAGACAGGAAGATGGGAGGCAAGTTTGGGGGTGGGGGCAGGCATTCACTTATTGTTTCATTCCCTTGGTGGTTCAGTGGTCTTAGGCCATCTGCTGGTATGCTGTGCAGAACATTCCTGAGACCAGGTAGGGATTTGGGGTCTAGCAGGTCTCAGCATCCCTAAGTGTCTACCTGGCACTGCGTTTGCCAACTCAGGAATCTGCTGGCTTCCTGTTTTTCACCTCACTTTCTCCCATTAAAGGAAGAAAACAGGAACGGGAAGATGGCTCAGGTCATGAAGTGCTTCCCTGTGGGTCTGAGGTCCATCCTCAGATGACACATCAGGAGCACATCTGGAATTCCAGTGCTGGGGAGGCAGAGACAAGAGTATTGCGGGGACTCAGAGGCCAACCAGTTAAACCAAATTGGAGAGCTCCAGGTTCAGTGAGAGAACTTGTTTTAAAAATTAGATAGAGAGTGGCAGGGGAAGATTCATGGCCTCAACCTCTGGCTTAAACACACACACACACACACACACACACACACACACATGCACACACACACAAACACACATACATACACACTCTCACACACACATACACACACACACTCACACACATACACTCACACACTCACTCACACACACACTCACTCACACACACATACTCACACACACAAACACATACACATACTCATACACAAACACACAATACACAAACACATACACAAACACTCACACACACACACACACATACTCACACACAAACACATACTCATACACACACACACACACACACACTGAACTACATATATACACCTACATAGGCCGTGTACTATTGTGTCTGAGAACATCGATGACTTAATTGTTGTGTTCTAGTGCCTCTGCTGAGCACTCTGCCCCCAGCCCCCCCCATTCCCTACTAGGGAAGTGGCACATGAACGAGCCACGGGGTGACAGATGTGTGGAATAGGGGCAGGTCATTGTTTCATTGTTTTGTTTTTTTTTTTTTTTTGGTTTGGCATTCTTGTGACTCAGGAGTGCAAAGCTGCATAGTGGGTCCTCCCCACTGTCCTCTCCTGGACAAGAGCTGGCCCTTGCCAAGCAAGGCAGCAGCTTACTGCAAGGAAGTAGGACCTATCTTCTAGCAGAGGAGATCTGAGCCCTGGGGCCAGCAGTGCAATGGCCTGCAGCTCTCATGGGCCCCTGGGCAACTCCTTCTATGGTCTTGCTCAGGTATGTTGTGGCCCTATGTAGGGCTGTGTGGATCCCACTCTTGGAGGGCCTCCTGTAGCTCACAGCCCAAAGCTTTGCAGGAGTGGGGCAAGACATAGCTGACCTCCTACCCTCTCCCTTGCCCGGCCCTTTTGGAGCATAGACCTTGCTAGCCTGCTTACCTTTTAGGGGCTTGGTAGGCAGTTCCCTTCACAGGCCTAACAGGCTGAAGACCCATAACACACAGACACCATAACAGCAGAGCTCAGCCACATTTGGGGGCTGTCTAGGAGGACAGCTATGCCAAGGAGTGAGTCCCCACCTCAGAGAGCCATGGCACACGCTTGCTGTATCTTTATTGCACTGTTATCTCACTGCAAACTACTCCACAAAAATGTCCCAAGGCTGGCCTGCTGGCCTGGGGCCAATGGGCTCTGTGTAGTGTCTTGACACCCATCGTCCAAAGCTCAGCCAAGGCAGGCGGTGCCCACCACCAACTAATAAGGCTGACTGCTCTGCAGCAGCGGACAAGTGCATAGCTGGTCATTGGTATCCAAAAACCCATTCTTGGGTGCCCATCTGCTCCGACACAGGCCATGATGTCCATCGCTGTCTCCCCTTCCTAGAGCTCTACAGTCTTTGAGAGAGGAGGCCCCAGGATAGAGGAGCAGAAGGTGGGTTGTAATTGGGGGCCAGAGTGTGATCACATCATAGAAGGTCCTTGAAGTGGCTCAGAGGTTATCTCTGGTCTGCTGGATGGTTCTCCATTAACAGGAGTGTGAGCCTTTTGTTAAGTACAAAATAGTGAGTTAAAGGTCCCTCCCTATGGGAAGGACGGAGCGCTGGCCACTCTGCTGCATGTTCAGAGTGCTTTGTCTGGTTTCTGCTGGAATTGGAGGCCCATACATCCCTATCAGAACCATGAGGGAGACCCCATGCTCCCTGCCGCAGGTCACCCTATGGGGATGACCGATCCCGTCCGAATTCACTGAATTCACAGGTGGCTAGGCTCTGTGCTCCTCCTTCCTCATGGGCAGCCTGGTCACTACCTCTCCGTGGAGGCTCTGTGCTCAGTGGCTAGGTCGTCCTCCACCACACTGCTCAGCCCGTCCTTCTCCACACAGTCTCGCACAGCCTGCAGCACTATGCGCAACCGCCGGTCCAGGGCCTCCAGATGCAGCTGGTAGAGCACGGGTGCCACCTTGTCATGCTGCAGGGACTCGGCCATCAGCAGGCTCAGTTTGTGTTCCTCTTTGGCCAGCAGCTGCAGTCTCAGGTAGGTGGACCTCCTGATCCTGCAGGGAGAGTAGGGTGTCACTACCGGGAAGGAAAGACGGTGGGGGATCTGGTGGGAGTGCTGGGGGGGGGGAGGGAGGGAGGGAGGGAGGGAGAGAGAGAGAGAGAGAGAGAGAGAGAGAGAGAGGAAGATAAGAGACAGAAACATGGAGAGACAGACTTGAAGAAAAGAGAGAGAGAGAGAGAGAGAGAGAGAGAGAGAGAGAGAGAGATAAACAGAGAGACAGACAAAGAGACAAGGAGGCCTGAGACCCCAGGCCTCATGGGTCTGTCACATGGAGATGGGTCGTTCTAGACTAGTGATTCTCAACCTTCCTAATATTGCAGCTCTTTAACACAGTCCCTCATGTTGTGGTGGCCCCCAACCATACAATTATTTCCATTGCTAGTTCATAACTGTAATTTTGCTGTTATGAATCAGAATGTAAATAAACGCTATGCAACCCCTATGAAAAGCTCATTTGACCCCAGAGGGGTCGTGACCCACAGGTTAAGACCCCATGCTCCCTGCCGCAGGTTCTAGACATTGCTACAGTCCTATCCAGAAAGACAGATGGAAAGAAAGATGAACACCCCCTGTCCTGAGGGCTGACCCAAGACTAGACTAACTGGTCACCCAGGAGACTGCCCCTCCTCAGCTGGCCAGGTATACTCTGTGTCTCCTAAGGGAGATAAGTAATTTGCTTTGGGAGCCTATGTCCAACCACCGGGGATTGGGGAAGGGGAGCTATGAGAGACTGTGGAAGGTGGGTCGGGTGGGTGAATCTGGAAGCCACGGTCAGGAGAGAAGGACCCTGTCTGGGCTTACTGCCGATTTTGGGCCTTGGGTCCTTATAGGTGGGGGGTGCCCAGGTGAGACTTAGGGAAGAGGGGTCAGGAGGAGGCATGGGCAGTGAAGTGGGATGGGCTCGGTCTGCAGATGCTCATCTGCTGGTGCTCCAGTGGGTGGGAGCAGGCCTTTCGGGTAGTGCCTCGGGGGCAGCAGGAGGCCATGAGAGGCTTGGCACGTACCTGCAGCACTGATGAAGAGGAGCGAGAATGGAAAGCTCATCGTGTGAGTATTTCCCAAACCTGTGGGATGAAGGTAGAGCGGTCAGAGCCCTAGCAAGCTGGAAAGCCTGGCCGGGCCCAGGGCCCAGCCCTCAGGGTCCCACCTCCCAGTACTATGGTGCCGTAGGACTGTGGCAACCTCACGAGGTTCCTCAGTGTCGCGGCTGACTCCGGCCATGTCCAGCACCGGCAGTAGAGGCTAATGGCCTCTCTCAGGCAGAACTGACTGCTTGTTGGCCTTTCTCATCGAGCCATGGGCCCTTTGGCTTCAGTTCCCCCAGGGTAACAGGAAGGTATAATAGAAAGTACTCATATGGTCACTGTCATGAATCCAGCACCCTGTGGGAGTCTCCACTTCTCCACTGATGCACACCCTGGTGAGCCCTAGGCCTTGCCTCTCAGATTCCCCTGCCCCAGTGATTGCTTCTCAGGCTAAACTAGTCCCCTCCCCCGTGCGCCCCCCCCCCCCGCCCATACGTGAGGAGGGCACAGAAGACTCACCCGCGCCCGTTGTCCAAGTGGATGATGAAGGTCTCATTCCCGAACTTCTCAAAGGTCTCGTAGTGATGCCGATCCATGTTCCCTGCAGGGACAAGCACACACAGCTGCTCAGAGGCCTCTGGGTGTCACCGGGTGGTGCCCCCAGCCACAGGTGTTTAGGCATTCCGGGTAGCCAGCCCGCCCTGCGGGACATACCCATGAGGAAATCAAAGACGGTCATATCCATGATGTCCAGGATTCGGTGGCCACTGTCGTAGGGTGGCGTCTGCTTCACCTCCTCACAGTAATCAGGGTCGACTTCCCACCTGTGGGGGCAGGGGGGAAAAGGGGACAGTATGAAAACAAGGCTGAGGGCATCTCCTCTGAGTGAAGAGGGAGTCCCAGGCTAGATTATATGGTGCTGCCTGGCTTAGCAGAGCACAGGGCCAGTAGGTTCACACTTTGTAAAGAGGATTTATAACAGGGATGAAGCTCTTCAGGGACACACATTAGGACAGACTGAATAAGTAGGAATAGAGGCCTGGGAGGTGATGAAGCTATCCTTCCTGCCCTAGATGGGTCCAGGGCTAAAGGCGCTATCAGCTGATATCATGCTTTTTATGCCAATGGTGTGTGTGTGTGTGTGTTTTCTAGCACCTGAAATAGGCAATAGGTGGGGGAGGTTGTGTTTTAATGGATACCATTAGCACCTCTTCTACATCTTAGATAGGAACCCTGTTGTGCTTAATATTGTCAACTTGACTGCATTTAGAGTCATCATGGAAACGCACCTCTGGGTGTGTCTGTGAGGATGTTTCCAGAGAGGTTTAACTGAAGCAAAGCCTGACTCTGAATGGGTGTGGGTGGCACCATTCCCTAGGCTGGGGTCCTGGGCTGAATAAAACATGGAAAGTGAGCTCATCTCTCTCTGCTTCTGTCACCATGCCTCCCTCATGACGATGGACCAAACCCTCAAACTGTGAGCCAAATGCCATCTTTGTCACCAACAGTAACCAAGACAAACCATTGCCACTATCTCACAGTGGCACGAGCAGAACTGGCTTTGCACTGTTCATGCTGCCTCCTTTGACTCTGAGCCACGGACTACTGACTCCCCACTCCAGGCCCAGTGTCCTTGGTTGCACAGTGGGCAGAAGCTGGCCCATGAAGTCGCAGGTGCCTGACTCACTCTGCCTTCTTTCGCTTGTGGTAGGAACGACGCCAGGGGTTCCGCCATGTCTTCCTCTTGGCCAGCGACAGGTCAGGCAGGAAGGCCGCCAGGGATCCTTCGATCTGGTCGGGCCTCCCACACAGGGCATGCTCGGTGGAACAGTAGTAGGAACACTCCCCGTAGAAACAGATGTTGTTGGCTGGAGAAGGATAGATCCGGTCAGTGGCCATCACCCCTAGCGATGCCCACAGTTCTGCTCCAGGCCACAGTACTCCTCCAGTACCTCAGGCCTTGCCACACAGTGTCACCATCACCTCTCATCCCATACCCTGAAAGTCTACAGAGCAGAACTCCAGCCACTGGGAGTCAAAGTCAGACCCTGTCATAGTGAGAGCTACTTCCTGCTCACACTCTGATCTCCCAAGATCTATTCAGCCCCCTGAGAGCAGAGAAAATGCCAGTCATTCACCAGAGGACGTTCTAGTTTTCACCTGCAAAGAGCACTTACAGCCTCACCCGAGAGCAACCACATACGCACATGAGCAGATAAGTTTCCAAAAGAATATGAATGGGGTCTGGATAGGTACATCAGCGGCAGAGACCACCAGCACCATGAGGACCCGAGTTCCATGTAAAGAACTTATGTAAAAAGCTGGGCATGACAACATATGCTTATAACCCCCAAGTCAGGAGGCGAGACAGGAGGACCCTGTGGCACAGGAGGACCCTGTGGCTCACTGCTGGCCCACGAGACCCACCTGGTGAGCTCTAGGTAAAGTGAGAGACCCTGTCTCAAAAAGAAAAGAAAAAAAAGTACTACTCAGCTATTAAAAGGAATGAATTTATGAAATTCCTAGGCAAATGGTTGGACCTGGAGGGCATCATCCTGAGTGAGGTAACACAATCACAAAAGAACTCAAATGATATGTACTCACTGATAAGTGGATATTAGCCCAGAAACTCAGTATACCCGAGATATAAGATACAATTTGCAAAACACATGAAACTGAAGAAGAACGAAGACCAAAGTGTGGACACTTTGCCCCTTCTTAGAATTGGAAACAATCACCCATGGAAGGAGTTACAGAGACAAAGTTTGGAGCTGAGACAAAAGGATGGACCATCTAGAGATTGCCATATCCAGGGCTCCATCCCATAATCAGCCTCCAAACGAGGACACCAGTGCATACACTAGCAAGTGTTTGCTGAATGGACCCTGATATAGCTGTTTCTTGTGAGACTAGGCCGGGGTCTAGCAAACACAGAAGTGGATGCTCACAGTCAGCTATTGGATGGATCACAGGGCCCCCAATGGAGGAGCTAGAGAAAGTATCCAAGGAGCTAAAGAGATCTGCAACCCTGTAGGTACAACAACATTATGAACTAACCAGTACCCCAGAGCTCTTGACTCTAGCTGCATATGTATCAAAAGATGGCCTAGTCAGCCATCACTGGAAAGAGAGGCCCATTGGACACACAAACTTTATATGCCCCACTACAGGGGAACGCCAGGGCCAAAAAGTGGGAATGGGTGGGTAGGGAAGTGGGGGGGGGGAAGGGTATGGGGGACTTTTGGGATAGCATTGGAAATGTAATTGAGGAAAATACGTAATAAAAATATTTTAAAAAAGAAAAGAAAAGAAAAAAAAGTACATGGTGCCTGAAGAAGGGCTCCCAAGGTTGACCTCTGGCCTACACACATGTGAACACATATTAACACACACACACACACACACACACACACACACACACACACACAGAGCCATAAAGCTCATGGGAACACATTCAATTTCTCTTTCATCTGGGAAAGTCATACCAAACCCTCAGTAAGAAGTCAGCTCACACCCTCTTGGATGGTTGTGACTAAAGAGCCATATGGTGACGACATGTGTCAAGGAGGTAGAGAGCCATAGGATCCCAGCAGGGCCATCAAATGATGAAGACACTTGGAAGACAGCCTGGTGGCTGTCAGGGAGAGTATACGTAGGATCGGCTCTGACCCGGTTGCTCCAGCTTGGGTTCACAGCACATAAGATATATGTAGAAACATTTCCATGTGTCAGCCTTCATGACTCACAAAGGAAAGAAGTCACATCAACACTGCCAGCCATCACCGGAGAAAGGAAACAGTTCTCTTTCTTTTTCTGATTTTGAGAAAGGGCTTCAGGTAGTTCAGGCTGGCGTCAAATTTACTATGTAGGTGATGAATTTGTGTTTGTGCGTGTGTGTGTGTGTGTGTGTGTGTGTGTGTTTGTGTGTGTGTATGTGTGTGTGTGCATGTGCGCATCTGCTCACGACTCACATAGGCAAGTAAGTATATACACTTGTGGGAGGCACAGAGGACAACCTCAGATGCCATCCCTCAGACACTGTCCACCTTATTTTGGAGACAGGGTCTCTTTCTTGCCTGACACTTGCTAAGCGGGTTAGGTTGACTGGCCAGCAAGCACCAGGGAGGCCCCATCTCCACTTCCTTATACCTGGTATTGCAAACGTGTAGCCCCACTGTTAGCTTTAATTAATTAATTATTTTTAAACATGGAGTCTGGGGATTGA
The DNA here is from genome assembly GCF_000001635.26 of Mus musculus. Taxonomy (NCBI): domain Eukaryota; kingdom Metazoa; phylum Chordata; class Mammalia; order Rodentia; family Muridae; genus Mus; species Mus musculus. The sequence continues at coordinate 138,803,849 of NC_000071.6, read as the reverse complement.
GCTAGAGTCCTTTAGCTTGCAAGGCAAGCACTTTACTGGCTGAGCTATCTCCCTGGGCCTCTGACCCTGAGCTCTTGCTGGGATGGCAGGTAGGCATCACTCCGCCTGATTTATGTGATGCTGGGGATGGAACTCGGGGCTTTGTTGGTGCTGGGTAAGCAGAAACCAGTAAGATGGAGAGACACTGAGGAAGACATCTGATGTCAGCCTCTGGGTCTCTCTCTCTCACTCACTCTCTCTCTCTCTCTCTCTCTCTCTCTCTCACACACACACACACACACACACACACACACACACACGCACACACACGCACACACACGCACACACACACACGCACACTAACATAAAACAAAGTCTTCAAAGCTCAGCTATGCCATACAGCCTCCAGAAGAGAAGGAGGCTGGAGAATCGCCAGGACCAGGTCTGGAAGGGGCAGGGGTAGGAGGGGGCATGCATTTTCTACGATTCCTGACACACCCATGGGCACACAAGTCTTGGCTGGCCAGGCTCACTGCCTCTCCTCTCCCCTTCCCTTCTTGGCTTCATCTCCGCCCCCAATCTCTAGTCAGTGCTAGGTAATTAGGGTGGAAAGGATCAAAAGGAGACCAGCCCACTGCGCTCCAGGTGCTGATGCAGTTTACCCAGCTGCCCCCCTTCCTTCACCCTTACCTAGGACAGAAAAGCATTGGAGGCCAGGTGATAGCACAGTCTCCAGGAGGAAAATTTCTATCCCATCTCTTGTTGGCCAGAACCATGAAATTGGATGCCTCTGTTAGCCTGCTGGCCCTACCTTAGCTGGGCTCAGAGCCTATCATGCTGAAAGAGGAATGGAAACCTGCTTCTGCTCCACACAGCCTCGTTTCACAGAGGCACTTAAGGTGGGGCTGGTGGGTTCTGAAAGCTGTGTGACCAGAGGTAAAGCCTATACATCTCTGTGCTCAGTGGCTTCACCTGTGCTGCAGGGCTAAGAATTACACAAGGGAACTCAGGGGCAAAGCTGAGATGGCCTGGTACCTGGGGTTGAATGAGCATCTTTTGAGACATATTAATGAAGGCAGAGCTATGGAAAGCTGTAGTCTCTTAAGGTCAAAGAGCCTGCTGGGGCAATGGGTCTTCCTCCTCCAAAGGCCTGAAGACAGGGCCAGTGAGATCTCAGGCCAGGTATCCATCATGACAGAACACATGGCTACTTCATGGATCCTGTGCCCTGGCTGGAGAGACCATAGTATCCAAGACAGGCCTGTCCTCCTGCCAGGGTCAACTCAGCAGAGTCGGAGTCCCTACAGGGCAACATGTGCCCTTTGTGCCCTCCATGTTACACAAAGGCTGCAGACACACCGTCACTCTGATGTTATTCCTTCTATTGGGAGAAGATCCACATGGAGCCTACTTACTCCTCAAAGCACATTTGGGCTGTACACTTTTGGGACAGACAGTCCCATGGCTACCTGCCAAACCCAGACACCAAGGAAGGAAAGGAAAAGCTGACTGACTGAGTGAGGGTCAAAACTAATCTATGTTGTGAGATGCCAAGGCCAGGGTGGGGATGGGGGTGTATGCTGGGACCTGTGGTCACAAAGGCACGAATGCTTTGCAGAAACAAACAGGGTGGGAATAGATGACCAGGGTATATGAGACATGTCAGCAAAAATCCCAGCACTTAAGAGGCAGAGGTAGGAAGATCTCTGTGAGTTTGAGGTCAGCCTGGTTTATAGAGTGAATTTTAGGACAACACAGAGACAGCAAAAAGCATGTTCCTTAGACCTGGGGGGCTTCCGAGGCACTCTCTGGCCTCTCAGCTGTGTGGTGCTGGGGCAGTTATCTGCCCTGTCTGAACTTTATTTCCCAGTAGCTACCCTGAATTCAGGATGGAGTCCAAGGCTCCGAGCCAAGCTTACAGAAGGCCCATCTGAGGCCTGCCCCACCTGGAATGGAGGGCCATGCTCCTCCCTGACTGACCCAGGGCAGAGCTGCTCACAAGTAGAAGGGTGTCTGCTGTGATCAAAGGCTTTCCAGCCGCACTTAGCTCTCAGAAGCAGCAATGGCAAATTTGGCAGCGGAAGGATCTAGAAGCGCAAGCAAAGCAGAAACGGGGAATCTAAACAGACCTGGCTTTCTAAAGTAAGATCAAAGCTGCCTCCAGGGTCCCGTGCTTCAGAGGAAACCAGACATCTGGAAGGCTCTTGGAAGAAATTGGCTCACAGGGCAGAGTGGTCTGGCAGGGATAGCTAGGTGGAGGTGACTGTGTTCAGGAGTGGCCAGTCTGCTTCATGTAAAGAGGGAACCATTTGGGCCACATGAGCCACCCACCTTAGGGGGCCCCTGACAGCCAGGGAAGACTCTTGGGGTTCCTGGGAGCTAACAAATGACTAGTAACTGACTGGGAGCCTCACCATGAGCTGCAAAAGGTGAGTTGTGGGCTAGCTGATTGGTGCAGCAGCTGCAGGGGGGACATGGAGAGGCGACATGACAAATGTTGGGTCCCCAGTGTGGGAAGTCCATGGGATGTGCAGGGCAATCAGCTGAGGTCCCCTGCTGAGGATGGAAGGGAGTCCACACCAACAAAAGATGTGTCTGAGCATTTAGCATCATCTTTTGTTTATTGAACGAGATCCCTAGATCTCCTGCTTGTAATGCCAGCTTTAGGGAAGGGGGAAATGGTTGGATCCCCTGGGCTTAATGGCCAGCCAGTCTAGCTGAATCTGTAAGCTCCAGGTTCAGTGACGGACCCTGCCTCAAAAACAAAACAAAATAAAACAAAACAAAATAAAACAAAACAAAATAAAATAAAACAAAATAAAATAAAACAAAACCTAAGGATGAGAGCGATTGAAGAGAAGACAGCTGGCATCGACCAATGGGCTCCACGGGCAACTGCTTTTGCATGTTCATGGGCAAAACAAACAAACAAACAAAGAATAAAATAAAATAAAAACAAACAAAATCCAGAATCCTTCATTGTTTCAAAATGACTAAGCCCACAGTACATTGACTCTGCAGTGGGTGACCTTGACGGTTCCTGTCTCAGAAGCCCACATCTACAACTGCTGCTTCAACCCCATATACCTGCATGAGATGGCTATCTACAGTCCCTCAGCGGGGCTGCTGGGGGCCCCTTAGGCTATAGACAACACAGTCTAGTGAGTTCCTGACTTGCTTCTGCCTGTCCTAATTCCTCTGATTCATGTTGGGTGATTTCCTCAACTGTATCCACCCGACGGCACCAGCAGGTAAAAGCCAAGCTGGATGTGGAATGCCACTGCTGGCAAATCATCTCCAGGGATGCAGGACTGACCATGAGGACATTTGAAGTGACACGGGCAGATCTTAAGGTCACAGTACGGAGTCACAGAATCAAAGCTAAGAGGCCATCTGTGGGTCCACAAATGGACCAAAGCAGAGAGAGTACAGTGACCCAGCTGGGACAGCCGGTGGCATGGGCTGGCAAGGGGCAGGAGGCTGAGGGTCCTGTCCTGGTGGTGGAGGGAATTACTACACAGATGTCTGTATTTAGAGCACTGAGCTTGGTAAATGGCATTTTAAATACTACATGGAGAGCCAGGGAGGTAGCAAGTAAAGCCGGTGCTGGGGAAGCATGAAGAGAGGAGCTCCATTTCCCAACCCACGTGAAGGAGGGGGAGGGGAAGGGGGGAGGGAGGTTGAGGCAGAGGGGTAGAGGTAGGAGAAGGGGAAGGGGAGGAGGGGGAGGGGAGGAGAAGGGGAAGGGGAGGAGGGGGAGGGGAAGGGAGAAGGGGAAGGGGAGGAGGGGGAGGGAAAGGGAGAAGGGGAAGGGGAAGGGAGAAGGGGAAGGAGATGAGGGGGAGGGAGAGGGGAGGGGAGGGGAAGGGGAGAGGGAGGGGAAGGGGAAGGGGGAGGGGAGAGGAAGGGGAAGGAGGGAGGGGAGGGGAAAGAGGAGGAGGAGGAGGAGGAGGAGGAGGAGGAGGAGGAAGAAGAAGAAGAAGAAGAAGAAGATGAAGAAGAAGAAGAAGAAGAAGAAGAAGAAGAAGAAGAAGAAGAAGAAGAAGAAGAAGAAGAAGAAGCAGCAGCAGCAGCAGCAGCAGCAGCTGAGTGTGGTGGTGGTGGTGATGCACACTTGTAGTCATGGCTTTGGGTAATAGAGATGGGAGGTTCTCTGAACCTACTCAGTGAGCTCTAGGCCAAAGAGAAACCCAGTATTAAAAAAAAAAAATCAAGGTTAAATGTTTCCGAGGAATGGTAGCCAGAGTTGACACCTGCATACATACACATGAGCACACATGTGCACACACCCTCACATACCTGCAAACAAGCAAGTGTACACACAGAACACCATGTGACACCTTCCTCACACCTGTCCAGGGAAGTAGGAGAGGCTAGCAAAAGTGCTTGGACCACCTCGGCCCTCCCAGTCTGGGCAGAGATACAGACATCGATTGTCAGGAGGTGGGAGTGCAGGCCCTCTGTGTCCAGCTGGGGAATTCCTGATGGCTGTCCTACCGTCCATATGTTATCTGAGAGCTCTGGTGGGTGTATTACCTGGCCCCATGACTGCAGCGGGTGAGACTCTTGCCGCTAGCGTGAGTCCTGAGCCTGCAGCTCTGCTGTGAGTAGGTGGTCTAGGTGAGTGACATTCTCCAGCCTGTGTGTCCCTGGAAGGGAGCGTTCTCAGCAGTGACTGGCTTTTAGACCCCTGTCTGACCTGCTCAGAATCATCTTGATTTCCTGTTCTCACTTGAGAACCCAGGACTGAAGCCTGGGCTGAAATAGAGACAGAGACTTGCTGGGTCTGAGAAGCCACAGGTCAGCCATTTTGCCCAACAATAGTGCCCCTGAGAATAGGGTGAAAATCAGGCCTGGGGAGATGACCCAGCCAGTAAGAACTTTGTCACACAAGCATGGGAACCTGAGCCCATCCCACATAAAAACGCTGATCATGGTGGTATGTGCTTGTCATCCCAGAGCTAGGCTAGTTGGGGTAAGAGGATCCCTGGGGCTCACTGGCCAGCCAGCCTGATGGGATCCGTGAGCCCCAGGTCCCAGTGAGAGACCCTGATTCAAAAGACAAGGTGGCCATCACCCAAGGTAGGACACCTAAGGGTGTTCCCTGGTCTCCAGTATGCATGTACACATCTGCAAAATGGGTAAGTGAACAAGTATGTGAAGGAGTGCCCACACAAGAATGAGTGCACACATCTATGTGAACAAATGCATACAAACATGAATGAATGCACACATCTAAATGAATGAGTGCATACAAACATGAATGAGTGCACACATCTAAATGAATGAGTGCATGCAAACATGAATGAGTACACACATCTATATGAAGAAGTGCATACAAATATGAGCAAGTGCACACACCTGTATGAACGAGTGTATGTGAACATGAATGAGTACATACATACATGTAAGAATGAATACAGATGCCAGTATACACACATTCTGGATCAAACTGTGCAGCAAAAGACAAGAAGCAGTGGCCTCCAAGCACAGGCAGGCTGCAGCTCAGCCCTAGGTACCTAAGTGGCATGCACAGCTGGGGGTGTGGTGGTCAGTCCCTGTGGGCAGTAGAAGGAGCTAGGGTTGGATAGCAGAGATGCTAAGACATGAGGCTGCAGAAGCGAGTGGTCATCAGGGGCAGTCCCTATGGCTGAGGCAGGCAGGGAACAAGAATGAGAATATTACAGAAATCCAGGGGGTTCCAGGTTGAGAGGTGGGCTTTAGCTCTTTGAATGAATGTTCCTATCTACAGCACAGGCTGTCTGGTGGGCCCAAGCAACTATGAGCAATATGTATCTGATACAGCCAATCTCAAAGACTCTCCACCCAGGATTGTCCAGCTCTTGATAGATGGTCACAAGGAGCCAGGCACTATAGTCCAAGGAAAGATGAATGTGTGTCTCTACTTATTTAAGAAACTCTATTTTGGGCATGCATGGTGTGGTGTGGTGCAGTGTGTGTGTGTGTGTGTGTGTGTGTGTGTGTGTTTGTGTATGTGCATGTACACGCAGGCACAGAGGCCAGAAAATAGGTGCCCTATTCAAGCCATTATACCCTTAGACAAATTCCTCACTGTATCTGGAATCCCAGTGATCCTCCTGTCTCCACTTCCTGCAGCACTGCGGTTACAGGTGAGGGTCTATGCCCAGTCTTTCTGTGGGTGCTGGGGGGGGGGATTTGAACTTGCAGCCTCATGCTTATGCACTAAGCATTCTCACCTGCTGAGCCAGCTCCCCAGCTCCTCTATCTCCTCTTATCAATGGAATCTGAGATGGTGGATGGTGGAAGCAGCGCCTCAGCTCGGCGTGGGGTCATGGCCTCAATTCTGGCACATTTATGAATACAGCTAGGAAAAGAGTGCTGATCTGCAGAGGCGACAAGCTAGAGCTTTTAGCTCCGCTTTTGTGTGCCACCCAGACTGACGATAAAGCTAATGAAGGCCTTAATTGGATGTATCTGCGGGAACGGCAGGGTTGTGTGGCACCGGTGGAGTTCTCTGCCTGCCTGCACTATCAGGAGAGTGTGGCTCCCGGAGGGGCAGCTGCTTTGCACTCTCTCACCCCCCACCCTGCCACACCATTCTTCTTTGTAGGATGTCTATAGGACTTCTGGTAACTTCAGAATGTATAGTGTAGAGTATGTAATACACAATAGGCTGGGGTTGTAGCCCAGTTGGTGGCGGGCTTGGCTCGCATGAGTGAAGCCCTAGTTTCCTTCCCCAGCGCTGCAAAAAGCAAAACAGAACAAAACAACAATCACACAAACACACAGAAATAGGTGTTGTTTCAAACCTGTCATGCCAGCACTTGAAAGGTGAAAGCAGGAAGATCAGGCACTTCAAGTTATTCTTGGCTACTTAGAGAGTTCCAGACTAGCCTGGGCCACATGGGACCCAATCTCAAAAGCACAACGTGGCTTAGGGGACAAACTATTTACTGTCAAATGTGAAGACTGCAGTTCTGAGCTCTAGGAAAAGCTGGGCTGATGTAAAAGCAAGGGCCACTTGTCGCCTTAGTACCCAGGAGACAGAGATGGGGATTTTTAGGGTTAGCTGGCTAATTGGTATAACAGGAATTGGCGAGATTTTGGTTCAGAAAGAAACCTTGGCTCAGTAGTAGTGGAGGTCAACTGGGGAATGTATCTGAGGCCAACTTTGTGTGTGCATGCTCTCTCTCTCTCTCACACACATTCACACACACATGCATACACCATATACATACTATACACACACCCCATGTACATACATACCACACACATACTATACATGCAGACACATAAACATATACATACCACATACACACTACACACAAATATATGTGTATACCACACTCACACTATACCACCCTACACACATATACCATACATATATACCAAATAAAAAAAAATAAAAAACAATGAACAATAAGATGGTAGGTGAAAGGTGCATGTCAGAAGCTGAGAGGGCATCAGAGAGTCCTGAAATAAGCAGCTTGCCACAGGTCCAGAACCACAGGGAGACTCTGAGAGCAGATATGCCGACTGAGCCTGTGGCAGCATGGTTAGAATGCTCACTTAGATAAGTATGACACAACTTGGTTTTTGTGTGCTCAAAGGATTCACGGTGTGAAGTCTGAAGTCTCACCAGTGTGAATACCCCAGCCACACAACACACAATCTCCCTGAAAAGCAGGGCATCCAGTGGTGACCTTCAAGGCACCAGAGACCTATGGCCAGCAACTCTACCCTCAGGGAAAGACAGCTGCCCACATCTCCAGGCGACAGTCTCCCTGGCTGGTCTAGAACAGTTTGGGAGAGCAGGGCTCTGGTGGCCAGGCTACCAGAGGCTTTCAAGAAAGGCTAGAGTTCAAAAATATATGGCAGGTCAGCAGTAGTGGCATAGGACTGTCAGCAAGTACTTTGGAGGCTGAGGCAGGAGAATCCTGAGTTCAAGACCTGCCTGGGCTACACAGCAAGATTCAAACAAATAAAACAACAGCCACATGTGATGGCTCACACTGGTAATGCTAGCACTTAAGATGCCAAGGCAGGAAAATGGAGTTTGGGGCCATTCTGGAATACATAATGAGTTCCAGGCCAGCCTAGACTATTGAATGAGACCCAGTCCCTCCTCCCAAACTCAACCCAACTCAAACCAACCAAACAGCCTGAGAACAGCAAAGATTCCAATCAATCAATTAATTAAGTAAATTAAGTCACTGGACCACAGTGGAAACCCCTCTGTCTGGGCACAGGAAAGTGTCACTAAGAGACCATGTATCTGCAGATTGGCACATACACATGTCACACACAGCATGGCCACACTTAGTGGAAACAGCGGCTAGTTGAGTTCCATGGTTTCTATGATGGTTGATATTGACTGTCAACTTGACAGGTTCTAAAGTCACCTAGGAGACACACCTCTGGACATGTCTGTAAGGAATTTTTGAGATGAGGTTAACTGAGGTGGAAAGACCCACCCTCAGTGTGTGTAGCACCATCCCACGGGCTGAGATCCCAGACTGAATGAAAAGAAGAAAATGAGTTGAGCCCCAGTATCCATCTCTGTCTGCCTCCTGACTGTGGATGCAGTGTGAACAGCTGCTTCGTGTTCCCATTGCCATGTCTTCCCACCATGATGGGCTGTGCACCCTTCAACTATGAGCCAAATAATTTATCTGAGCAACAGGAAGAGCAATCTAATCCCTAAGCTTCTTAGAGCTGACCAAGGCCAGCATGTGACCTAGGCCACATGAGCCCCCCATCCTATCCCATCCCCAGCTACCTGGAGACACAAAGAAAGTTCTCCATAGCTTCTTATCCCGCGTCACATCCCGGATCTCCTTGGTCATGTTGATCATCCTACCAGCCACTGGAGGGACTCTGCGGAAATCCAGGATCCTGGTAGGAAAAAGGTGGAGAAAAGGATTCCTTTATTCTTGAGGCTGGTCCTCACCGGTCTGTAGCAGCCAGCTGCTCTACCATTGCTCTCCAGGTTTCTGCCACAGAGGCTCTCAGGCTCAGCACAGCCCAGCCCAGCACCATCAGTGCCAGGAAAGTGTGCAACCCCAGAAGGATTGGAGCCTCTGTGCATCATGCTCTGACTCTGCCCCTGCCAGGCAACTCAATACTAAAATGTGCCCTCATTTCAGGGCTAAATTTAAAAGGAAATTAAATTAAATTACCCACTCTTAATGGGTGTCTTTCTGCACACATTGCTGCTTGCTTAATTAAATGGAGATGCCCAATGCTAGCTTTTTCCTGCTGACACAGGATGTAGAGATGAGTTGTCCTTGTGGAGGGATGGACAGACCACATTCCTGTGATGAGGGGCCCCCAGTGGCTTCATAAGAGCTGCAGCCAGCATCCTGCCACCTCAAGCTTCATGACTGTTTTCACGTGTGTGTACACATGTGGGTTCATACATGTGGGTGCAGCACATGAGATCAACCTGGTTTCATTTCTCAGGAGCCATAGACCTCGACTCCCAGCAGCCTGGGAGCTAAACTGACTGGTTATCACACCCCAGAGGTCCTCCTGTCTCTACCTCCCCTGCACTGGAACTGCAAGTGTGTACCGCCATCTGGGATAGACCCCAGATGTGTAAGCATTTTAACAGCAGAGTCATCTCTTCAGCATCATGGCTGGTTTCTAAGCAGGCAACTTGGATGACCTCATGGTGCAAAGTCACCATTGTCACAGAGAGGATTCCTGGGTTCAGGATGCTTAAATATCTGGCTTCTGAGGATTTCTAGTTCCCATGTAAGCTCTGTGATCTCCCCGAGTCTTCTGAGAAAGATGGAGTCTGGACTCTGCAGTCTGGGCCATCCCATGACAGCTGAGATAAGATCTAGGTCTAGCCACAGCTGTGGGACAAGCAGGAGGGTCTCGAGGGATGAATACTGAGTCATATTCCTCTGCTATTGCCTGGGAAGAGGTCCCTCTGTGCCCCTCAGAGAGGATCCCAGGGTTAGGCCTGTGAACAGCTCCTCAGGGTACCGACAGGGCCATGTGGAACCTACAGTGATCCAGGTTCTGCTGGGTCAAGGCTGTCCCTCAAGAGACAAGTGACAAAGCCTCCCACCTATCGTCACCAAAACATCCTTCCCTCCAAGGTGCCTTCCTGACCTGTTCAAACCCACCCACGATGCTGAGCGCTTCTCTCTGCCCTGATTTCTTTCCCCTTTATTCCCAATGGTGTAGCATGTGCTCCTGCTGCTCCTTGCTGGGTACAGGGGGAAGGGCAGGGCCCACCAGGATCATAAGTGCAATGAGGGTAGCATGTATCGCTGGGGAGACAGCTTAGTGTGGGTTCAGTCTCTAGCAATCAAGTGTGGTGGCACATGCTTATAACCCCAGCACTGAGGGACAGAGACAGGAGGATTCCTGGGGCACACCAGCCAGCCAGCCAGCCAGCCAGCCATCTGCCTAGTCTACTTGAAGAGTTCCAGTGATTCCGAATACGGGGCAGCTTCTAAGAAATGATACCTGAGGTTCTCCTGTAGCTACAAAGATTCCTAAGGCCAGGCCATGCTTCTCAGTAGGTGGCATGCACGAGGACATAGCTGAATCTGGATCCAGATGGCTCTTGCCAGTGTGAATGGAGGAGACTTACCTGTCCAGGTGGAAGGCAGCGATCTCCGCATTGTGCCTCTCATAGTCAGAGAAATAAAAAAAGTCAGGCGGCGTCTCCTGCTCTCTCGTCTGCCTGTAGAACACAGATAGAGACAGGAAGAGTCTGTCACAGAGGGGACTCTCTGGATTGAGGGGACAAGCAGAGGTGTGGGTGCCGCTGGAACTCAAGCTGACACCCATTTCTAGGTGTTCTGCTAATCAGCTGTCAGAGGATCATCATCGAGGGTTAAATGAAAGGGACTGTGATGGCTCAGTGGCTAAAGATGCTTGCTGCCAAAGCGAAGACCTGATTTCAACCCCCAGGACCCACATGGCCGGAGAAAAGCAATGCCTACAAATTGTCCTCTGACCTCCACATGTGCTGTGGCATGCATACTGCCCCTTCCCCCCGCCCCGGGCCCCATAAATAAGCCTATGTTTCTTTTAAAAATAAATTATAGGCAGTGGGGAGATGGTTCAAATGACTAAAATGAATGCTTTGGGACCTGAGTTTAATCTTCAGGACCCACACTTAAAAAGCCAGTTCTGGGGGGAGGTAGACCGGAGGATCCCCAGGGCGCACTGGCTAGCCAATCCAACCCTACGCCGTGAGTTTCTAACCAGCGAGGAGAAAAGAAACCCAAGGTGCACCAGGTGTGGTGGCACATGCTTTTAATCTCAGCATTCAGGAGGCAGAGGCAGGCAGATCTCTGTGAGTTCTAGGTCAGCCTGGTCTACAAGCAAGTTCAAGGTCAACCAGGGCTGCATAGTGAGACCCTAACTTTAAAACAAACAAACAAATCCAAGGTAGATGGTGTCTAAGGGTGACACCTGCTGTTGACTTGAGTCCAGGTACACACAGGCACATACATGTACGTACCCACTTGCACATGCTTGTACACACACACTCTCTCTCTCTCTCTCTCTCTCTCTCTCTCTCTCTCTCTCTCTCTCTCTAAATTATTTAAATTCCCAATGTGTCACACATTCAAGGCCCTAACCCCACAAGACTCATGGCTTCTTAGCTGTCCGTTTTGTTGCTCTGTTTCCTGAATTCTTCAGTGTAGGTCCAACACCCTATAGTAGCAGACACACTGTGTGCCAGGTGAGGACACATGCTTTTCCTGGCCCACACTTAGAAACTTCATCAGTAGGGGATTTGGGTAAAGAGCAGGCCCTGGGTTTCCATCTGTTGGGTCCTGTTGCTCTGTTCCTATGGCTGTGTATTCATTCAGTGAGGCTGGGTATTTGGTGATGACTTTTGCCCTGGCCCCAGAGGAACAGAGGTAGCACACAGCAAAGAACACATACTGTGGTCCAGGATTCCTGGTAATTCCTACTCCTGCCCCACTGCCTAACCCTGCCATGACATCTTCTCTTGGATGGCAGGTCTTGGAGGGTTGACGCCAGGCCATCTGGGGCTGTTCAAGAGCAGTGAGCAGGGAGATGCTAGCAGGCACATCAGAAGCTGCTCCCGAGCAAGAGAGGCTGCACTTGCCTCAGTCATGTCTGCGTCCCTGCTCAGAGGAATCAAAGTGGTGAGCGTTGGCCACATCTGGCCCTCTGGCAGATGGCCTGGTGTGGTTCACATCCACAACCACAGAAAGCCTTCTGCTGCACCAGGGAAGCTTTAGAGCCCTTGAGAGGAGCAAGCCTCTCAACTTAAGACACTTTCTATATCAAAGGGCATGACCCCTGAGCTCTCAGGACCCTGGGAGAGCAGCTGAGAAGAGCAGGGAGCTTGCTGAATGGACAGGGGAACCCTCAGGTCCCCACAGGGCCCTTTCTCAGTCAGGAAGTTCAAAGGTCATTTAATGCTAGCCAGGGACTCTCATGCACCCATCCCGGACTCACAGGCTGTTCAGCTTGGGTCTTGGCACCATGCCTCTGTGTGTGTGTGTGTGTGTGTGTGTGTGTGTGTGTGTGTGTGTGTGTGGTGTGCATGTGTGCACACGCGCACACGCCCATCCTCTCTAGGCACTAACACCCCTGCCTCCCACAGTGAGCAGGAGACAACCCTGGAAGGACTGGCATTTGACCTTCCCCGTCTCCTTGCCAGCCAAAGATACGGAAGCCAGGTAGCTATGAAAGGTCACCGTCACTCCACAAGAATCAAAGTTCCCTCTGCTGACGTAATTTGACCTTGATGTGGAATTGTTAGCCTGCCATTGCCCAAAGTCTTGTCTGAAGCAATGTTAGCATGAAATCTGGACCCTCCCCGGCTCCCTGCTTCCACCCTGGGCCATACATTCAAGCGAGAACTCCTCCCAGGATGTGGTCCTGGGGCTCAGCCCTGATCAGTGGGCACTTTCGGGCCTCCTAGGCCTGGATGCTCCCACAATGGAGTCCCACACACCTTCCAGCTTTAGATTCTTCCTTGCAGAGACACAGCTGAGGTTGCTGGGCCCTCCCAGTCCTCAGTCACACTGGCAGGTGAGGCTGATGCCCCCTACATTGCTGAGTGATTAGATTTATGTACAAGGTATGCACAAGTGGCCTGGGTGGGGTTCAGGTGGTGGGCAGTGGCCAACTATCTCTGATAGTTTCCTGACTTGATCAAACGTTTCCTCCTTAGTCTTCCAGAAGCCAGTGTGGGAAGGCGTGTGTGCATGCCTGTGCATATGCGCGCGTGTGTGTGTATGTGTGTGTGTGTGTGTGTGTGTGCTCGCGTGCGTTGTGAGGGGTAATAGGGGCCCATGGCTCAATGGCCACTCACTTTGACGGGCTGATGACTAGGAATGGCAGTGGCTGTACACGGGTGCATGTGAAAGCTAGAGGAAAACCCCGAGTGTTGTTTTTCGGGAGCATCCCATCTGTTTGTCTTTTGTTATTGTTTGTTTTCTCAGACAGATTCTCATGTAGTCCTGGCTGTCCTGGGGCTCACTATGTAGACCAGGCTGGCTTCAAACTCACAGAAACCTGCCTGAGTCTGCTTCCTAAATGCTGGGAGTAGAAGTTTATGCCACCAGGACAGCCTTATCCACCTTTTCTTTTCTTTTTTTTTTTTCCTTTCAGGTCTTTCATTGGCCTGGAACTCACAAAATTGGCCCGGCTGGCTGGCCAGAAAGCTCCTGGAATCTGTCTGTCTCAGACTTCCTATGCTAAAGTTACACATATGCACCCCAATGTCCTATAGTGAAAGATGAAAGAATCTGTCTCAGCCCTCCCTGGTCTCAGCCGCCTACTGTAACTAACTGTACGGGGCCTGTGCTCAGTGTTCTCTGAGGTCCATGCCTAGGCAAGCAGTTTAATGGCTGAGCTATGTTCCCAGCCTCCTCTCTCCCAGAGTGGGGGTGTCGACAGACTGATAAGCTTGTTGAATGGATATCTACCACACAGTGGCTGCTGAGGGTCCATGCAGGGCTGAGATGGTTAAGTTCTGACCACCCACAACAAGCGTGCATATGCTGACACATGCATACAGTCATACATACACACACACACACACACACACACACACACACACACAGAGGAACTCCATGTATATTAACAATGTGCACATGTGTGTGACACACAGACACCCTACGGAATAGGCTGATGGGGGGACTTTAGAGAGCAGGAGTTAAGACAAACTCCTCTGATGTTTTCTAGGTTCAGCTGTGCAGAGGGGACTTGAAAAGGCAGCCTGTGACTACCTCCCACCTACCTGAAAAGCCTCAAAGCTGGGGAATCTATCAGCAACTTTCCTCTGGACTGCATGGGCTCTGTAGGTAAAATACAGCTTGTGCGGGGCTGAGGACATGGCTCAGTTGGTAAAGTGTCTGTCTAGCGTGCATAAGGTCCTGGGTTCTATCCCCAGTACCACATAAACCAGGTGTGACGGTAAGCACCTGTGATCCTAGTACTTTCGGGGGTGGAGGCTGGAGGAACAGAGGTTCAAGGTCATTCTGGGTTACTTGAGATCTTGTCTTAAAATTAAAATTAAAATTAAAAAAAAAAAAGAAAAGGAAAGAAAACTTGCATGGCCACTTTTGCTGACTTAATTAAGTAAGCCCTCTTCCCTCCTACCTGCTGGATGTCCCAGGAGGGCAGCTGTGATGCCCCACAGTTGGCTTTTGCCAGTGCCGTGCCTTCCCCTTCTGGAAAGCCTGACTTGGCTGACTCACCTGCAGGTCTTATCCCGGCGGGTAAAGTCAGAGCAGGGGGTGGGGGTTCCCTCCCCAGGAGCACTTGGCAGTGTGACACTGGAGGGCATTGTTAGCCAGGCTCTGGTGGAAGCATAGGGATGGGGGTGTTCCCTCCTCAGGATCCCGAGCACAGCCAAGGCTCGCCTCAGAACTGCTGTCAGAGCACAAAGCAAGTGGGCAGCTGGGCATCACCCTGCGGTCACCTCCACACACTGACCCGAGGACAATCAGGCAGCATTCATCCTGGTGCTGAGCAGGGACCAGCCTTCCTGCTCACAATCTGACCCTCTCTCTCTCCCTCCCTCCCTCTCTCCCTCCCTCCAGCTGCTTCTTTGAGGAGGTGACATTTCTCAGATCCAAGTGGCTTAGAGTCCTGTGGCTCCCTGAAAGAGCCTCTGGCCTGACCTGATTCCTGGTTCCGCATCCCTGGGTTCAGACACCCGCCTTCTACCTTCCACGGAAGCTGGCTGATGTCCCAGACCCTCGGCAATTACCCCACCCCCACATCACAGCCTGCAGGTGTCCCTGCCTCCTAGGTACCTTCTTTCCTGGAATAGCCCAAGGGTTCACAGAAGTGGCAAGTGTGTTCTATTCAGAGGTGTACCTCTCTTGTTCTAAATGCCTCTTGGGCACTTCACGTTTGATCTGACCTGGGGCTCCTGGTGTTCTGTTCTTTCTTCCCTTCCAGAGAGACTCAAGACTCTGCCTTATGGAACCTTGCCCCTGGGGAGGGGCAGGAACTGCATTTGCCCCTCAGGCCTCATTTTCCCTTGCTGCACAATAATAGAGAAATATAAGAAGAGCCCAGAGTGAAGGTGAGGTAAAGGGAGGAAGGGTCCTCAGATGTCCCCCAAGACGGGGCTCCTTTCCCCAGGCCACTAACCATTCTCTGGCTCTCACTGCACTCCACCTGGAGGCAGTTCATTCCAGACTCCAGGTACCACATACTTCACACCTGCTGGGCCAGAGTCTGAGTGCTGGGCCCAAGAAGCTGCATTTTAGCAAGTTTCTATGATTTCATTCAACCAAAGCCAGGGCTATTGCAGTGGGCATCCCACTGAGGCTCTGGATCCTGCAGGCTGGCCCCCCATCATCCATAATGAGTATGACTTGACTGTACCCAGCACCCCCGGGGAAGAATGTTCATAATCTCCCAACAGCACAGAGTATAACCCATGAGCCTCTGGTGGACAGGGCTCTATGGGATCAGGACCTTGCTGAGGGTTGGAACCTCTGCCATCCCCAACCTTCTACCAGACTCTAGGGATGAGCTGTCCACTGACATGCTTGAGTCCCCATGGCAGCTGCACGAAGACCCAAGACTTTGGATACTCGATGCAAGTCACACGAAATGTCTGATTAGCATGCACATGAGGCAACCAAAACGGGCCAAGACACAGAACCCAGGACCTCATGTATGCTAGAAAAACACGCTACCAACTGAGCCATGTCCTCAGCCCTGTGTAAGTTGTATTTTTAACGACAGGATCCTTGCAGTCTAGGAGGAAAACTGTCCTCTTGCCCTCTCAATTTTTCAAGTGACAATTCTGGAGCTGTCACCCAACAGATCGGCTTCCAGCTGCCCCCATACATGTCACTTGGATACAGGGATCCCCATCAATCCATCAGTCCTGTCCTTGAGGCTAGGTGGTGGCTCTTTGTGGTGGCCCATGCCTATTAGTCCAGCACTGGGGAAGCGAGAGGATCAGCGATTAAAACCCAGTTTCTACAGAGTGAGTTCAAAATCAGCCTAGGCAACTTAAGATGACCCTGTCTCAAAACAAAACAAAGCAAAACAAAACAAAAAAAAACAAACAAGACAAACAAAACAAAACAACAAAGAACTCCACAATACAATACTGTTACCATGGTACCTTATGCTAGACACTATGTGCACTGCTGGCCTGCACATGGGAAGCAAGACCAATTACACTGGGCTCTGCTATGCTGAGGTTACACTCAGCCCTAACGGCCTCCAGACTCTACTCCCTGTTGCCCAGTGTCAGCCCTAGCCTGGGACCTTCAGGGGGCTTCTGGGCCCTGTGGCAGACTACTCAGACTCTGGAATCTTCCATAGCATGTTGTTTCTGGAAACTGTTTCCCACCCTTCTAAGGCAGTCGCTGGTCCATGGAGATGAGGCCTCAGGGTGGAACTAACCCAGGTTCTGGAGGTCAGTAGGGCAGCTTCCCGGTGGATGTGGGCTCAGGAGAGGCAAGAATGGGGAAAGCTAGACATTCTGGAAGATTCTGACAAGGTAGATCCCTGTGGGGCTACTGTTGTCAGGCAGGTCTGTATTGAGATCAGCTAGGAAGTGAGAAAGTATCCCCTTCCCTTAGGGGACACTTAAAAAGTTTCAATCACTCCACTGTCCGGAACATAGCCTTCTGCCTGGCACCTAGCAGAGTTCCCAGTGGGCAGCCAGGTTCCAGAGCCATATGCTGCCAGGGACAAGCCCAGGCTACTGAAAAGACACACAGAGATCTCTCTGAAGCCAGTGTTGCTATGAGCCCTGCATGTCCCTTCAGCCACCTAGCTTCCCTGGACACTCTTACCTCTGGGTGGTAGACATTGGCTTCCTTTGCACAGGGAAGACCGAATATCTACTGCTGGCCAACTTCAGGGTGATGCTTTGGAAAAGTACTAGATCCGCTGTGCCCCAAGCAGAGGACAGAATTAGTGAACCCAGTCCCACAAGTCCCAAGGGCAACCAGGTATGGCAGGCAGGTGCAAGGGTGGGCCTTCACTTTCAGGAGGGAAAGATGTTATCAGACACTCACTTGGCTGGGTACCCAGAACAAGGAACTGTCTGGCCTAGGGGAGGAATACAGCCACCAGGATGTGTGCTTCCTGGAACAGGAGGGGTCTTTAAGTAGGCTGGGAACCCATGGCCCAGGTTGGCCACCAACAGCTCCTTATAGGTTATGCCCATCCAGATGGCCTCACTCTGGTTGGGCAAGCTGCCACCCAAGGAGCAACATAGCCATCTCAGCGAGTGGGATGTATCATGCTCACCCAACAGGTTTAGCATGGGCAGCCTGACTGTGCTTTCTGTAGGGGGAATAAGCAAGGTTTTAAGTTCACAGGAGAAAGTGAAAATAAATTAGTAGCCAGCCAGGCATGATGGTACACCCCTGTAACCCAACACTCAGGAGGCACCGGGAAAGGATGGTCATAAGTTCCTGGCTTACATAGGAAGTTCTAGGTCAGGTAGGTAAGATTTTACAGAGTAAGTAAAATCTATCCTTCCCTAAAGAGTAACCTGATGTATATACGAAATTTAAGAATTCTCTACCAGGACTCATCTGGGGAGGGACTCTGGGTGTGGTTATCACAACCCACACATATGTCCCAGGACTGTGGATGACAGTGGTAAAGTGGCATACCCTTCCTTTATAGAAGGAAGTTGGGGGACTGTGTACTTATGAGGATGGATGCTCGCTGCTTGTGCTGGGGACTTGTGACTCTGTCCTCATTTCGATGCCTTGGGAACCTCTAAGTTGCGAGTGGCCCATAAGCCCTTCTCAATGGGCTATGGCGGACACTGGCAATGTGCCTGAGAGGGATTCAAGATGAGGTCCATGGTCCCTCTGCCCTGGCAGCTGGTCGGGCTCCACAGCCTCACAGTGGTAAGTGGGCTGGGTTGCCCTGTCCCCTCTATGTCCTCATATGGGCTTTGGACTAACAGCTCAGAGCAGGAAGGGCCTGTGGGAGACTTTTAAACTCTTGCCTTTTGGTCTATGTAGGTCACTCAAATGCACACAGAGTAGCTTTGTGTGGGGGTGCCAGTGAGGTAGTTGAGGAGCCACAGCTACAGATAAGACCCAGGGAGACCCAAGGAGTGGGTGGCCAATGGGCACACCTCCGCTAACAAGACTCTGTTAGTCACAGGGACCCTCTCCCCTACCTTGCCCTCTGAGATCAAACTAAGCTCCAGATAGCCACACCTGGCTTCAACCTGAGACTATCAACTGTAGGAAGTTGCAGGTCTGGTTTTTTAAACCAGCAGCTCGGGCAGGAGAGGGTCCCTGCCAATTCTGTGGTGGTGGCGGCAAGTAGGGTAATCTGTACTACAATTGTCCGGGATTACGGGGAGAGGGAAGCCAGGAAATCCCAAGCGAGGTGGTTGAACAGGTCTTCTCGTACAGGGATGCTTACAGCACCACACAGTTCAGGCTTTGAGGGCCAACTAGTCCCCAAAGGCCACTAGAAAGGCAGGCATCAGCGGGTCTACAGCTGATGCCTACAGCCGTTTACATTCTCTTTACATCGCTCCTGAGAGTTAAAACACCTAGAGCCTCCTTAGAACAACTTCTCTGAGCTTTAATGAAAACACTGTAAGTGTTAATTGTGCTTATTTATAGTAAACTGAAAGTGGGTCCTCCTGCGTCACACATGGGACTGAACAATAATCCTGCAACGATATCCATCCACATCGGACTCTCCAGGAGTCTGATCGCACAGCTCCTCACAGGCGGGAAGCAACTCTGCACACACTACTTGAGAACTTGGCATCATTTTCCTCACGGTATAGCTAAGGAAACCAAGGCAGAGGGAAGAAATAACCTACCCCACGGCTACAAGGAAGTGGGGCCAAATTTTGCAGCTGAACGCGCTGACACCCCAAGTCCTGGCACTGACCTACCAAACTGTACTGGCTACAAACCAGGTGTGGGCCTGGGGCTGATGGCCCACGCCCTTTCTGGGGCAGCTGAGGCAGCAATGATGCCTGGCTAGAGGGCAGAGAACCGTCTGGGACCAGCCTGTTCTCGCCTGGCTACAGCGCCAGTAGGCTTCTGTGGCCCTCTCCGATCACTCATAATATGCATGCCAATCAGCTTGTGGGTAACTGTCAATGCACACAGAGAATCTTCTAGGTGTTGGGCTCTGTCCTCGGGGCACCAAGTGTGCTGCCTCATCTGCTCTTCACAGCTCAGTGAGCAGTGTTGTCAGAAGCCCATTCCACAGGCAGATGAGTAGACCTGGAACTCAGAGAAGGAGCCAGAGGACACCAGCTGGGAGTTGGAAAGCCAGAGAGAGGCAGTCTGTGTAGCCACACCCTCTACCCACCTGAGGCCTCCTGTGTGATCTTGACACTCTAGATGGTGGACTTAAACTAAAACAACAACAACCACCCTTATCTTGTATGAGTGATGGAGGTAGAAAGTCCAGGTTCAAGGTTGGGCAGACATCCCTTGGCGTATGTTCTCATTCATACCTGCCTCTGGCTTCACAGGTTTCTCTTCTATGTTCAGCACCTCAAATTCTCTTTTGGCTTCCATGCATAAGAACGTGTGGATTGTAAGAGGAGTGCTGGAAAATCCAGGCACTCGGCTCACCCTCGAATTCCTACTTAGTCACATTTTCAAAGACTCTATTGCAAAATAAAGGGCCGGAGCTGGGCGTAGGCAGATGTATTCGTAGGGAAAGTACAAAGACCCGAGTCTGTTCCCCGCAGGATCCATGTAAAAATGACCTGCTGCCAGCCAACTTAGGCTAACTGGTGAGTCCCAGGTCAGTGAAGAGACCCTATCTCAAAGGATAAGGATGGCTGCCAGGGTCTACAAACATGCACACGAATAAAAAGATAAGAGAGCATATATAGGTTCCAGGGATTCCTCGCTGGTATCTCGGGGGCATTCCCTACCCTGGGGCTGATGTCAAGGACACAAAACCTCCGGGAAGACAAGAGCACCCCCTTTCCTGCTAAGTGCACAGCGGGTCCCTGACTCACCAAATGAAGGCGTGGAGGCAGAAACCAGCCCTTCTGCCTCCAGTAATCTTCCTGTCACTCACACAGCAGAAAACAGCCCCCTTGTCATTAGGGAGATATATTAAGCTATTTAATACCAGGCTTTCTGCAAGTGAATGTGCTCTGGAAGGAGAGGGGGCTTCTCCTTGGCAGGAGCTCAGTGTGACCTTCAGTCCTGGGGTCTGAAGATGTACAGAGATGCCTCCGGCTATACCCGGCATTTCGCATTTCAGCCCCGTCTTGTTTAAAGCCTCAGCCACCAGGTTTACCTGTCAGTCTCTCCCCGGCGGAGCACAGATGGGCCCTGTCTAAGTTGGACTGAACCATGCCTGTAGACATGAGTAAGATCCATGGGCCTGGCCAGGTATCTGCTCTTTCCTGGTGTTCCTACTGGCTGTGGGTAACATTCAGAGGCAGGGAGTCCCAGAGGAGAGAGGAGTGAGGGGTGGGGGTGGGGCAATGATGTGTTACAGCTCTTTGTGTATTGGCAGGAACATGTGTGTAGCAAGAGTCCTCACAAGGCAAAGTCCTCACAGTGAGGGGTTATATGACTGTGTGTCCCACCTTTGAAATGGGCCAGTTCCCTGTGTGACTGGGGCAGGGAGGGTTACTTCCGTAGCACAACTTCTGTTGGCTGCCTCTGGAGGATCCCTGAAGGCTATGAATGTCCTGCCTGTATGCCTACATTGCTACTTGCCCAGATGGCTTAGGTGCCCTCAGACCGATCAGTTTCCAGCAAAGCTTTCCTGGGTGTGGAACCCCTAAGCAGCATGGGCCCGG
This sequence comes from Mus musculus, assembly GCF_000001635.26. Lineage (NCBI taxonomy): Eukaryota > Metazoa > Chordata > Mammalia > Rodentia > Muridae > Mus > Mus musculus. The sequence continues at coordinate 138,782,623 of NC_000071.6, read as the reverse complement.
CCAGCATGGTTGGCTCTATAAACACATGGAGACCATCACATGCCAGCACATGTCAACCATACTAAAGCTGGGAGGCAGCCATTTACGAGGCCACCACTGTGGAGGAAAATGGATTCTGTCAGGGACAGTAAGGCTGACAACCCAAGAAGCTGTTCAAATGATGATGACCAGATGGGGGTCTCTGCTTCTCTCTGGGGTGGGATCACACCATAGCTCTGTAAGAACTGCAGCCCCTCAGAGAGGGTCCATTGCCCTCCCTCAGCCACAGGTAAGAGGTCTGTACTCAGGCCAGACTCCATGCCCCACTGAGTCATGACTGTCTTGAGGCCAGTCTCCTAAACAGCTTAGGGGTGTCTAAGTCAAGGAGGGAGACCTGAGCTTATAGTGTTCAAGACTGCCATAAGGCAGGGTCTCAATGACTCCAAGAACGGGGAGAATCCTGGATATCTATGTAGAATCTGTTCTCCAGAGGCACCGCAATGTACCTGCCCAGCTTCTTTATTTCGACTGTTTTATTGTTGTGCTGGGAACTGCACCCAGGGCTTCATAATGCTAGGCTCAGTCTACCACTGAACCACACTCCCAGTCCCCCACTGCAGGATTCTAGGCAGGAGCTCTACCACTGAGCCACGCCCCCAGCCCCTCACTGGGGGATTCTAGGCAGGGGCTCTACCACTGAACCAAGCCCCCAGCCCCTCACTGGGGGATTCTAGGCGGGGGCTCTATCACTGAGCCACGCCCCCAGCCCCTCACTGGGGGATTCTAGGCAGGGGCTCTATCACTGAGCCACACCCCAGCCCCTCACTGGGGGATTCTAGGCAGGTGCTCTACCACTGAGCCACGCCCCTCAGTCCCTCACTGGGGGATTCTAGGCAGGGGCTCTATCACTGAGCCACACACCCCTAACCTTCTTTTTACTTTTAAATGTTAAGACCAAGTTTCACTAAGTTACCCAGGCTGGTCTTGAACTCACAGTCTTCCTGCCTAAGCCTCTCAAGTAGTTTGAATGACAGGCCTATGCTCCCAGTCCTGGCTGATTTATGTCTTTGGGAAACTTCCTTGTTTGTTTCAGGTTTTATGAAGAACACTTCAGGCAGGTCTCCCTCCCGTTCTTTTGTTACCTAGCGAGACCGGTGCTGCTGCTTCCTTGGTTCAGATAATCTGGTTGCACAGCCAGAACTTTAGAGTCAAGAGGAGAAATGCTGGCATTCAGACAGACAGCTCCTTCGAACTCCTGGCACAGCCAGCTCTCCACAGTGGGGTATAGGAGGAGAAAACAGCTGGCCTCTTTGCCATCTGAGGATGAAGTGGAGGAGAGCCTCCCTGTCAGGATCAAGTCAATGAAAACCAATAATGACTCAAAGCTTTGTAACCTAGGGAAATTGGAAGTCATGCAAAGATGACCATCAAGGGGAAGACTAGGTTTCAAAAGCACAGGGGAAGGCTGGGGAGTAAAGCATTGGCCCACAAGTCTGAGGATCCAGGTTCAGTGAGATACCGCATCTCCAAAACTAACGTGGAGAGTGATGGAGAAAGACATGCACCATTGACCTCCAGCCTCTACACACACACACACACACACACACACACACACACACACACACACATGCGAACATCCCCTCTGGGGACATGGCTTAATGTGTAAACGACTAGCTGTGCAAGCCCGAGACCTAGTTTCAATTCTCCATCGTGCATACAGATACTGAGACGGCATGGCGACCCACTGTGATCCCAGCCTCAGGAGACTTGAGACTGGAATCCCAACCATAAGCCCTCTTTCTACACAAACCAAATCTTCAAGCTCTGCATTCAGTTGCCTCAGTGTAGATCTGCAGATGATGTGTAGATCTGCCCCTACCCCTGGCTCCGTGTACACATGTAAGGTGGCCTGAGCACACCTCTGTGAACATGAATACACATGCATGCATTACCCAAAATAAAGAGAGGAAAGCGAAACGGCACAGGGAGGGGTTGCCTCCCATAATTTTGAAAGTCTCTGCAGCTTAGCTCAGAGGAGGAACAAAGGAGAACGGAATGGTACTGTCTGGGCTCCAGGAACACGCAGGCCACTTCTGTGTACCTCATCTCCGAGGCGTGTCAATTTATTTAAGGATAATTAAAAAAAAAAAGCAAGATGCAAGAACCTGGGGGTTGAACATCTTGCACGAGTCGCTGCTACCGTCTTGCTTCCCCTCCAGGGACCTGCAATGTTTAGAAAGTATCAACTGGAGAAATAATCTGGACCCAGAGCCAGAAGGCCTTGTCTCAGACCATTCTCTGGCTTAAGAAAGGTCTTAAATCTAGACTTTCCTTTGGGAGCTATTAAAAAAAAAAGAAAACAAAACAAAACAGAAAACTGAAAATGAGCAGCTCTAATCAAACCACTTTTGGATGACCCCCCCCCCCCCAACTTTCATTTTCTTCCCCCAGGATGGAAAATTAAGATGGTATTTCCTCCTCTCTCTTTAATCTCCTGCCTCCACCTCGACACTGTGGGTTCCCTAGCAACTATCATAGCCACGGGGGGGGGGGGGGAGATGACACTTTCTGCGTGGCTGTTTCAAACAATTTTTGGAGAAAATGACTTGCTTGGACTTTTTAAAGTGGGGGTCACCTTCCCTGGAGCATCAGGAGAAAAGGTCCCAGCATAGCTGATGCTGAGGTCCCTAGGAGATCACCAAGGATGTGAGGGCGCAGCAGGTTCAGCCTGTGGTTTTGCTCTGAGCTGGCTCTGCTGGGTTTTGTAACTCATTCTTGTCCCTGCCATTTCTCAGCAGTGCTACCACCGTTTGTTAATAATTCCTTCCTGTCATAAGTAAATAGCCTTCCAGCTGTTGAGTAAGAACAGGAGATGGCTAACTGCTGAAGTTAGCCTCAGGCAATGCTGTTTTGGCCATCTGGGAAACTTTGGGGTGCCAGGGGGGCTAGTGGGACCTAAGTAGCCATAGGACCGTATGTCAGGCATTAAGATGGGGGTAGGGCAGGGGATGTGGCTCAACCAGTACTTACCTATCAAACATAATCCCTAGTACCAAGACCAGACCAAACCAAGCCAACCAACCAACCAACCAACCAACCACCAACCAACCGAACATTCCAGAAGGCTGTCAGTGAACACCTGTAATTCTCGGCCTTACGAGGTCAAGGCAGAAGAACCCAGGTTCAATGCTACCCTCAGCTACATAATGAGTTTGAGGGCAATCTGATGTGAAAATCATCTCAAAATAGAAGAAATGGAAGACAAATGGGGGTTAGGAATGTCTCGAAGACCTGTGCTGACCAGTCAGACGGTGTGGAGAGAAGCCAAAAGTGAGAGCCAGTTCTGCAGACAGATGGTGGGGGTGCATTTCCTTCTGTGCTCGGGGTCCCTGTCTGTGAATACATGAGGACATGATGGCTCTTAAGAGGCTGGCTGAGACCTTCTCACTGAGCTGGAGTCAGCATGGGTCCCTGCCCACTAGGATCACGGGCTCCCAGAACGGGAAGTTACTGGCCAGTCTTTCCTAGAGGCTCAGAGAGGCTCAGAGATAGTAGCTGTGTCCTGCACAGTTGGACGCGGGACCCTTAGACAGCAGGAGAAAGGCCATAAAGGCTCTGGCTGAACAAAGCAGGGAGAGCAAGGGAGACTCTTCAGCTGCCCACAGAGCTCTCTGATTGGTGAGCTCCGCCCCTCCCTTTCAGAGAGATCATCTGCAGATGTCATGGACCTCATTAAAGTCTGCTTGTTCTGCTGACAATGGAACTCAGGAGATAGCAGCTGTTAGAGTTGCTAGGCAGGCTACAAGCTCAGGGTACCTGCAGGCTGGCTCTGTGCCCAGGCTCAGCTGAGGATGGGTTCTCTGTGGGGGGTGGCTCCCCGCACTCCTGCTGTGTCCTGGATCTTCTGCTGCCCCGATGTCTAGGCTGGCTCTGCCAGAGTTATTGCTTGCTTGTTTTTCAAAATTAATATGGATCGTGTTCCTGTGACTACAAACCTAATCCTCAGATCTGGAAATGACTCAACGGTCTACACCTGAGCCATTGTGGTGCTCTCCAAGGCAGGAAGGTCACAGACGGTGCTCCAAAGAAAGCAACAGAGAAACTCCCTCGACACCAACAGCCCCTTCTGCAAAGTTACTGCAAGGATATGTCCACCCCCAACATCATTTGCTCCACAAGTCCAGGTCCCAGCTGCTACAGTGGAGTTAGTTACTATTTTGGCCCTGGACCACAGAAATGTTCATATGCTCACCCACATGTATGTACATGTAGCCTACAAACACACATGCACTAGACAGGAACAATGCAATAACCCACATATAGAAGCATACATAATAAACACCCATACACACAAGCACACACATGTAATAAATATGAGCGCCTACAATAGATACCCCCACAAAGAAGCATACATAGACAATGCACATGAACCTATATATGTAATACATACCTGTACATATAAGAATACACATATAATACATACCTACACATGTGCAAAATATACTCATATAAGAACACGTGCATGAAATATGCAAACACATGAATGTACATGGAATACATACTTATGTATACAACCACATATACATATATATGTACACATAGCTGTATACTCTCACCCAGCATGTTCCATGCATAATGTGTACTTTCTTCACATTGGGTGCCCCCCACGTCCCAGGTACACTGAGCCTCTCCACTCTGCATTGCTCAGACCTGAACCCTGGGTCTCCAAGCCCTCAGCAAATACCAGTGGCAACCCACTCAATATTACCCCAAGCCCTTAGGGGCTTTCCCCATTAGACATCTGCTTCCTGCAACAGTGCCTGGGAAATCAGACCACAGGCTTCAATGAGAGGCTTGAGGAATCAGACAGAGTCTCTCAAGATGTCCAGAGGTGCTGCTGGGCTGCTGTAAACCTGGTTCCCTCCATCTTCACGCCAGTGCCCTGGTGAGGCCCACCCCATCACTCATAGCATGTTCTCATTCCCTGGTCCCTACCAATTGCCATGTTCTTGGTCTCATTCTTGACCCTATGTCTGTAGCCTTGCCTCTGATGTCATCAGGGGCCACCTCTTGTTCTTGCTGCTTAGTGTATTGCAGGGAGCAGTAGATAAAAGAGTGCCATAGCCCATGTTCTCATCAGATGCCATTCAGAAAGTGACTTAGGCAGCTTTCAAAGTCTCATGTGAAGTCACAGGTTGTGCCTGTGGTCTGTGGCCAATCTCTACCTTCAATCCTAGTTTGAGGTGCTCTCTTCAAAATCTGTGCCTGCTCATGACCCGGCTGCTCCAGATCCTCATGAACACTGCCTTCTAGACCAGTGGTTCTCAACCTGTGCCTATCCTTGGCTGTTCTTTGGGGTTGAATGACCCTTTCACAGTAGTTGCATATCAGATATCCTGCAAGCCAGAAGTTTATTTACACTGTAATTCATAACCGTAGAGAAATTACAACCATGAAGTAGCAATGAGATAACTTAATGGTTGAGGGTTCACCACAACACAAGGAGTTGTGTACAAGGGCCACAGTGTCAGGAAGGCTGAGAACCACCATTCTAGACTAGCCAGAGTGGCTGGCTACAAAGCGGCTCTGCACATATGGTACATAGAGCTGGTGGTAGGGTTACCCTGCCTGTCCCTAGACCCTCCAGAGTTCTATGTTCCACTGCCTGAATGTGCTCCCCTTACAATGAGGTCTACTCCCCTCTAAACTGCCTCTGCACGGTTCTGTGTTGATGGTCTCATGGGACAGGAAGTATGTCTTCCTCATGATGGCTCAGCTGAGAAAGCTGAACCATACCAAACAGGGAGCCTTCCCTGATGACTCTGTCAGACAAGTCCATCTCCCAGAGGCCAGATCTCTTGAGCATGGTGAGTCACAGGGCAACCCAGATAATATGAAGGGGTTCAGGCTGCCCCTTGATGAGTGACTGAAGGTTTAAGCTCTGACCTTTAGTCCCTATTCAAGAGCACATGGAAGCATCAGAAAGCTAGGAGGCCAGGCCTTAAAACAGCCAAGGATGGGCACAGGCTGGGAGGCCAGTGTAAGCTGACAGTACATACAAAAGGGTCCTTGTCTACTTCTGGCCAGGCCCAGGCCTCTGTTGGCTCCACACCCGTGACCAGGATTGGGCAATCTGTTTGCTTTGGGGGCCTGGAGAAGGCACAGAGCAGCCAAAGTATGAGCTGTTCACCAGCAGGCCAGCTGATCCTTAGAAATCTCTAACCCTGTTCACTGGGCTTCAAACCTGAGTGTTGCTGAGCCTTGCCATGGCCACCCCTGTGTGATGTTCTGTTTGACTTGTCAGACTGCATTAAGGTCCCTTGCCTACCCCAGGAATACACAGAGGTTCCCTGCCCACCGCAGGAACACACTGAGGTCTCCTGCCCTCCCCAGGAACACACTGAGGCCTTCTGTCCACCCCAGGAACACACAGAGGTTCCCTGCCCACCCCAGGAACACACGAGATTCCCTGCCCACTCCAGGAACATGTTCATATGTCCCTTCCTGACTTTAGAACTTCTCTGACATCTCCTCCTCAGTCCAGGACCACACTAGGCCTCCTTCCAGGGTGGGCCCAGCATCTGAAACTCTCTTATTTCCCTCCCAGTTTTCTCTCTCCGTCCTAATGTTGAACAGGGCCCTGCCCTTTTTGGAGTAGATGGCTAACCCCCAGCATGAGATCTCTGCCTCAAATGTTTCTACTGTCTCAGATACCTTTTTAATCCCCAGATTTAAGTGTGCCACAAATGTGTCTGGTGCCCATGGAGATGAGAAGAGGGCATCAGATAATCTGAGGCTAGAGTTACAGATGTTATGAGCTGCATGTGGGTGCTGAGGGCTGGGTAAGAGCAACCAGTTCTCTCAGTTGCTGAGCCATCTCTCCAGCCCTGTTTCAGGCACTCTGCATTTTCCTTCCTTCGCGCATAACATCTGCTTTTGGGGCCAAACTTGAGTTTCTGTGAAATGAATAATGTCTCCATCCCACCCTTCCTTCTTCACCTTCTGCCAGCTCTTCCCCAACGCCTTCTTACTGGTGACCAGGCTTCCTGTCACCAAGCAAAGGAACACAAAGAGAAAAGGGGCCTGTAGTGTGCCGGGCTATCAGGACAGACTCTTACCTCAAAGGGTTCTGAGCAAGACATCCCTGGATCTAGGCTGGGCCAGATGAGCTGTAGGTATCACTCTGTTACCTGCCACCTCCTACCTCCTGACCAGCCAAGGCCAAGGCCACAATCTGCACAGAAAGCATTCGAGGACACCCACAATCCTCGGATGTCTATCATGAGGACTAACTAGACTCAGTCTGGGGTATAAGGTTCCTACTGTGACCTCAGTGGACAGTGAGTCATACAAGTGTGTCAAAGGGCCACAGTGCTTGGTTCAGTGTAGACTACTGAGATCACCAGCATACTGTACAACACTACGGAAAGCCCCAGAGGCACTGGACATGGTGGCATTCGCCGACAGTCTTAGCTCAGCACTCAAGAGCCTGATGCAGGAGGATTACTGCATATTGAAGGCCAACCTGAGCTAAAGAGTGAGTTCCAGACCAGCCTGGACTAGAGTGGTTATGTCTTTTCACCACACAATATCTGGCTCCAGGCTCAGGCAGCCTTTCTTCTAAGCGGTAGTGCCCCAAGGGCCTGGCACCTAAGCCAGGAATCCTGGCTTCATCCCTGGCCTGTGGCCTGGGCCTTGTTTACTCTCACCTGTTCAAGCTTTGTTCTTCTCCGTGAAGAAAAGTCCGTCACAAAAAAAAAATAATACACATATGTGATCTCCAGGAAGATTAAAGAACATGATGTGTGCTCAAGAGGTGGCATTTACATACAGCCATCCAGCTGCCCACAGACACCCAGACCACCCACCAAGCTGCAGAACCTAACCTTGTCACACAGCCAACTGTCCCAGACACAAAATCACCCAGCTACAATACTGCCCACAGTCACACAGCCACCTATGGGCATCCAAGCTATTTCTAAGTACTCAATCGCCCAGACAGGCAACCACCCACAGCTACTAACTGCATAGTAACTTGACTGTCCAGGATATTCTAAGTCAGATCTCCTTCCTCATGTGAGGCCCACTTAGGGTAGCCCTTCCCCACACTATTGATGGCACCTCAGTCCCAGCCCACAGGTATGGAAAGATCTGAAAGGTAGTGGGTCCTCAAATGTCATCAGCCACAAGGCCAGAAGTGTTCTCTTCACTTGCTCCTATGTCCCATCACTGTGCCCAGTGAAAGGTCCCCACCCCCCCCCCAACCCCTCTGGCTAGTCTTTGTCAACTTAACACAACATTGGAAAAGGGAACCTTAGTTGAGGAATTGCGTCCATAAGACTGGTCTTTGGTATGTCTATGAGGCATTAATTACTGATGTGAGAGGGCACAGGTCCTGTGGGTAGTGTCACCCTTGGCCAGGTGGTCCTGGGTTGTATAAAAAAAGCAAGCCGAGCCATCCATGGGTGTCAAGCCAGTGAGCAGTGTTCCTTCACGGTTTCTGCATTTTACATCCTGCTTCTAGGTTCCTCCTTATAGCTCCTGCCTTGACTTCTCTCAATGATGGCCTATAAGCCACAGACACCCTCTATTCTCTTAGTTGCTCTGGGTCAGTGTGTTGTTTTTCTTTTAATCACAGCTACAAAGCATCAGACTACCACAGTTTCCTAGGCAGCCTCCTCCATCACACTGCCCAGCCTGCTTCCTTTCCTCACTCTTTCATCCCCGTGCCCCACAGCATCCTTTCCATCTCCCCAGCTCCTCCATTCTGTACCAAAGCAGGAACTGTGTGCCCTCAACCCAGAACACTGATCCGAGCCAGGAGCAAGTGTCCGTCCGAATCCTAAACGCCCTCAGGTCACTAACCTCGCTCAGTGCTTATGTCTGTGATCCGAGCCAGGAGCAAGTGTCCGTCCGAATCCTAAACGCCCTCAGGTCACTAACCTCGCTCAGTGCTTATGTCTGTGCTCAGACCCCAGATGTCTCCCCCTGGATCCCACAGGAAGGTGTGACCTCTGTGGCCAAGGGTGACACCACCTGTGCCCTCTCACATCAGTAATTAATGCCTCACAGACATACCAAAGACCAGCTTCAGCATCCAGCCCTGAACTCTTGCTAAGTAGCTGTAGGGAAGGAGCTGAAGTCCCGGGTGGACATCTGTGTCTAGTACCTGCTGCCTATGCTTCAGACAGAGCGGCTGGAACCTTGTAGGGACTCAATCCTGACGGTGTCAGACAACCTCTTGTGTGCAGGGCTCCTTCTGTGGCCAGGACATATCTGACCTTCACACTCATCATGACCTCCCTGAAGGATGCTTTCAGCTGAGTGTTCTTGCAAGGCTGTCCTTCTTTCCAGCCCTGACTCTCTTCAGGGAAGCCTGCTGGTCCATCTGTCTGTGCCACAGGAGTTCTTCCTTCCATACATTCTGTGCACGACTACATAAGCAGCAGTCAGAGCTGCCCTGGGGGGCTGGGCGCACACTGCCTCATCCCCTCTCAAGCGCACAAGTGACATGACCCTCGCTCAGGGTTCACAGCCCTGTGGCTTTCTCACGAGCCTGGGCCTTGAATCACCTCTGTGCCAGGCCCAACCCAGGAGCTTTGGAAGTACCTGCTGCTGCTAGATGAGTATTTCAGCCACGAGACAGTCCCACTGCATCATGGGGCAGCCTCAGGCATGCCCGGAAGGTTCTTTTCCAAGAAACAACTTGATGTTTGTATTGTTGAGGCCTGCACTGACCCCACCCTGCTGAGCTCCGCTCTTGCAAGAAGCCTCTGGAGAATCATCCCAGGGCATATCCTAGGCTAACTCCCAAAGGTAGACTTGGGATGAGCTCTCTGGCCTCATCTTGCAAGTCTTTGTGGGCAGAGGATAAACTGAATTCCAGTGAGGCCTCATGGTTTCCCTAACAGAGACAAACATTTTTTTTTTATATTAAAGTTTAAATAGTCCACCAAAAGCACAAATAACAGATGGAATAAAATATACACTTTAAAAGCTCATATCCTATACCTCATTAGATACCGTCTATGTAAAAAGAGTCATTTAACCCTCTGATAACAGAGACAAATAACCAGCCAACTGTGGCAACTCCAGAGAAGATACACACATACAACACACACACACACACACACACACACACACACACACACACACACACACACGCATGCATGCACGCACGCACGCGCCGCTGTGAAGCCCCGCCTCATATCCATGAGGTCAACCATCATCAAAGAAAGATACCAGAATGTGCTGTTAAGGACTGGGGAAGCTGGTATCCTGGGCTGTGCAGGTGGGACAAAAATGGCATAGCTACCATGGAAACAAGATATAAACAAATGAGAATGTTGAGAGATCCAGCAGCCTTCCAAGGCCCATGTCTTAAAGACCCAAAACATGGGGATGGCCAAGTTGATAAAGCAAGTGCCTTGCAAGCATGAAGACCTGAGTCTGGTGACCAGAACCCATTTGAAAATGTCAGGCGTGATGACACATGACTATAATCCCCATGCTGGAGAGGTGGAGACAAACAGGTCTCTTGGGCTTTCTGGCCAGCCCTCTCAACGTACTTGGTAAGAGTTCTATGTCATCGAGAGACCCTGTCTCAAAGGAGGCTGATGTGTTTCTGAAGACAGCACTCAAGGTTGTCCTCTGGCCTATGAGTATGCACCATACATGTTGTTATAGAATGGGGTCGTCTGAGTAAAACAAATGCCATTCTCACAGGATCAGCTCTATCAGCTGCAAGAGACCATTATGAGCAGAAGTGAGTTTGGGAGGTCATGGGGCCACCGTGGAGATCTCAACTACGCCTCACAGACATTTTATACAACTCTTCCCTAATTGCATGTGGCAACTGGGACCCATGAGGTGTCTGTTAGAGTCGGTAACAGTGGATCTCAACATTACCAATTCTACGACCCTTTAATGTTGGGGTCTTGTTGTGGTGACCCCAACTATAAAATTATACCACTGCTACACCATAACTGTAATTCTGCCGCTGTTTTGAATTGTAACGTAAATATCTGATATATAGGCTATCTGATATGTGACCCTCAAAGGTATAGTGACCCACAGGTTGAGAACATCTAGTCTATAGTGTTGGGGGAGGTTAAGTGATGGTGGGGGAGGGGGGCTCCATCTGTGCAGCTATAGATAAGCCATCGTCCATGCTGGGTGAAGGCTTTCAGGTGTGACAGCCATGGTTTTCCACACCCATGCTCTGCAAGCTCAGTAAACTTACTGGTTCCCCAGTAATAAATAAACTCTGGTAAAATTTTACTTTTCTTTATTGTCAGAGTGGGGTATATACAGTTTACTTCTCTCCAGGCAGGGAAAGTCTTCTTGCAAAACACATGCATCCACACACACATGAACAGCCCAAACATGTCCATACAGCCACATGGAAAGGATCAAGCAGACTTATTCGACAGACTGTGCCCGTCAGCAGTTGGATGGATAAACAGGGAGTGATCCAGCCATACAATGGAATATTACTCATCAATAAAAAGGAAAAGAGGCATTGCCGCATGCTCCGGCATGGATGAACTCTGGAAGGACGACATCGCTGTAAACCAGACACAAAGCACCATACGCAGCAGGATCCCAGCCCCATGAAAACCCAGAATAAGCAAATCCACACAGCGAGACAGGAGATTAGTGGTTGTCGGGTACTGGGGGGGAGGGGTGGAGACAGTCAGCTAGATTTTAAGGAGTTTCCTCTTACAACAATGAAAGCTAGTGGTGACGAATACCCAAGTCAGTCAGTATCAGAAGCTATGGGACTCAACTGAGCGGGTGGGAAGGCAGGGTGTGCATTTCGTATCAGGAAAGTCACATTTTCTACTAGCCAAAAAACTAAATACCGTAAAGCAGAGGTTCTCAACCGGTGGGTCACAACCCCTTTGAGGGGGTCCAATAACCCTTTAATAGGGGTCGCCTAAGACCATCAGGAAACAGATATTTGCATTCGATCTATAATAATAGCAAAATTACAGTGGTGAAGTAGCGATGGAAATTGTATGGCTGGGTCACCATAACATAAGCTGTCTTAAAGGGTTGCAGCGTTAGGAAGGTTGAGAATCACTGCTTTAAAGCAGAAACCCCCCCTCCCCTACAAGAGCTCATGGGCTGCACTGCTGGCTGTGTGTTCCTCCTCCCTCCTCCCTCTTCCTCCTCCTCCACCTACCTCCAGCTTGTCCCTCCCTTCCTCCTTCTCTTCCTTCTTCCTCCTCCTCTCTCCTTCTCTTTTCTCCCCCTCCTCCAACAAAGACTCACTCTGTATCCCAGATTAGCTTCAAACCTCATGGCAATCCTCCTGCTTCAGCTTTCAAAGTTCTGGGACCTCGTCCATGATCCACTATGCTTGCAGGGTATGTGTCTTTCAATGCCTACTAAACTACAATAACTACGAAGACTGAGTGACAGCGAGTTCTGGGTACCCCCCTGGCTTCAGCACCCATTGCTGGGATTACAAGGATACACCACCACACCTGAATCTTTTACATGGGTTCTAGAGAGCAACTTAGGTCGTTACTTGTGCAGCAAGCACCTTACTGATTGATCTGTCTCCACAGTGCCTATCATGGGTGTTGACTTTTTAAGGCCATTGACCAGAACCACAACTATATCATTCCACAGCCTGAGGGGCAAGGACACAATGGGTAGCAGCAACAGGTCCTGGGTCCTGCCCAAGGTCATTAGCATCATCAAGAGGACTGAAGTCTATCAGTCTCAGGTGCCCCAAACTGTCTGGACCTGCTCCATAGAGGAACAGTGAAATGACTTAGACAGACAGTGTGGGAAGTTTACAGCAAACTGTACCACCTGCTGGCATGGGTACCCCTCCCGCACCCCCATGCCCACTTTGAAGAGAAAGTCCAGCCTCAGGCCAGCCTTAAACACATCCCTTTCCTTCCTGAGACTTGGTTTCTTCAACCTGTTTCCTCAGCAACACCTGGCCATACACTAATTTTTAACTGCTCCAATCACAGCCCTGGATAAGTTAAAAAGGTAGGGTTCCCAACAGGCTTCCAAACTCCGTCTTTTATGTGAGCACTCAGGCACATGGCTGTGCCCACCGGGTGGGGGAGACCTCATTATAGGGCTCACATATAGATTCCACACCACCCCTCAGCACTTCAGGTTCCCTGTTTGTTGTAGTTACAAACAGCCTGTCTTTACACTCCATTGCAGGAATGAAACAAAACACAAACACCCTGAGTGCCGAGCCCGACTCTTCTCTCAGAGCCCATCAGACACAGGCTGTTCAAGTGCCTGGCAATGACCGTGGTTACAGCTGTCCACAGCTGGACATATCTTCCTCTCCAGTCACTCACACAGAGATGAGGCAAGAGCCAGAACCCAGAAGCGTCCCCATCTCCACGGATGTGACCATCTGGATCCCTAGGACTTGCTGTCCTGAAGCTCTGGACAGCTCTGGATGTGTCTCTACATTTCTGCCAAACTTGAAGATACACTTCTCAGACAAGAAGCCCAAACTCACCTCCCAGATCCCATGCCCTTGGAACTCGGCTGAAAAGGGGATGTATACGCTGTCATTTTCATTTACTGTCCCCAGATCCTGGCCAGCATCAGGCTGTTCTGATCCATTTGTCACCTGGCCTGGCCCTGGCTGTTATACAGGCAGGTTCTCAAGGAACTGTCCTTGAAAAAAACAGAGGTCTTAAAATAGCCTGCTTCAGGAGCTGAGAATGTGGCTACGTTGGTTGAGTGCTTGCTTAGTGTGCATAACACCCTGGGTTCCTTCCATCTTCAGTACTGCATAAATAGGGTGTGGTGGCAGCTGCCTGAAATCCCAGAACTATGGATGAAGAGACAGGAGAAGCAGAAGTTCTGGGCTATCCTCAGCTACAGAGCATGTTTGAGACCAGGGTGGGCTCATGAAACTCTTTACCCAAGAAAGGAGAGTGAGAGAGGTAAGGGGAAGGGAAGGAGGCGGGAGGGAGAAAGGGAGAGATGGGGAGGAAGAATGCAACATGTGGACGTCCACATCTGTAATGCCAGCACTCTGACAGGCCTGAGGTAAGAGGATTGCTATGACTGTGGGGCCAGCCTGGGACACAGAGAGATTCTGTTTCAGCTAAAGCCTCCTGGAGAAACCACACGAAGCTATGTCCTCCTCCCAGGCATCTGGCCCTCTAGGGCATCCTGGGATGGCCACACACGTTACAGGTTATGTGGGGGACCTTTCGCTCTGCTCCTAAGGGCCAGGGACATCCAACGCTAGACTGAATGTGTACACTACTCCTAAGTGGTGTACATCGCCACTTAGCTCAAGGCTCTTCTCATGCCAAGCTCCCTGCACAGGGCAGATGCTTGTGGGACATTCTTTCATACATGAAGGAAAGAAGCCACTAGCCATGTAGTCACAAGGTACCAGTGGCCACTCCACCCCACAGGCAGTGGCGTGGGCCACGTGCTCGCCTGGCTTAAGCCCGATGGCCAGGCTTTCCTTTCTCTGTGGAAGCGGGTGGTGCTCAGGGCTGGGCTCCTGCACGTGAACCGGCTGATGGTTCTCCCTGGGAACCCAGGTCCTCCGACTTTCTCCTCCTGAACCCATCCTAGTCTGCCTAGGGACACGGGACAAGCAGGAACAGCAAAGTGCTTTCCCTGCTTTCTGATTGGCATTTTTATTTTTTTTTTTAATTGAGGATTAAACAAGGAAAGCTGGATTTGTAGAAAAAAAAAATCGGGGCAGAGAGCTGAAATCCGGTCGGCCAGCACACAGCTGGGCTGTCCCTGGGGGTGCACACTGTGCAGCCTGCTGCACTGCAGCCTCATTCCCAAGACTTGCATGTCTTCCCTGACCTTTGTTTCTGCAAACCATGCTTTAAAGAGCGTGGTTGGTTTGCCACAGAAATGCAAAACCTTGGGCCATGCATGTACATACACACTTAAGGAGGTCAGCCTACAGCCGGGCGTGGTGGCACACGCTTTTAATCCCGGCACTCGGGAGGCAGAGGCAGGCGGGTTTCTGAGTTCGAGGCCAGCCTGATCTACAAAGTGAGTTCCAGGACAGCCAGGGCTATACAGAGAAACGCTGTCTCGAAAAACCAAAACCAAAACAAACCAAAACAAAACAAAAAAACCAAACAAAAACAAACAAAAAACAAACAAAAAAGATATGTATGCTCTAGCAACTCCTGAGTGTTCTGGGTGGTCAAGTGCTACACCCACGTTGGCTGTGGTGATAAGATTTCTACCTCTTCTGTGACAGGTTGTGGGGTAGAAAGCCCACTCTAGGACCACCTTGTGTAAGGATGAAGGTGTGTGTGCATGCAAGCATACTCTCCACCTAGTTTTTGAGGCAGGGTCTATCACTGAACTTGAAGCTCGTCAATTCAGTTAGACTGACTGGCCAGTGAGCATCTCTGTCGCCCCAGCACTGGATGACAGGCAAGCAATACCCTGCCTGGGTTTTACATAGGCACTATAGATCCAACTTGGGTCTCATGCTCTACTGATTAAGCCATCTCTCCAGTTCCCTAGGATAAAGCTTTTTAGCTCACAGGTTCCCCACAGTTCCCTGAGTATGTGGACTGGACAGCAGGCTAAGTGAGAAACAGGCCGTATCATCTGCAGGGCCCTGGACGGCGACATCAGTCCCCTGTGGAGTTCCCCATAGCCTCTGAGCTTTTAGAAAATGCAGTCTCCTGTCCAGGGGTCTCTTGCACGTCCTCATTGTCAGCCCCTTGTTAAATGCAAGCATTCTCCCTCACAGAACAAGATGGAGAACCATCTCCAGGTATGTAATGGTGATGGCAGGCTGGGGAGAGACACGGAGGGTGCAGACAGATTGGGTACGCATGTAACCATCAGCACAGTTCACACCCAGGTAAATGTTGCCTTCCCCACCCGGCCTGATGCCTGCACGTTGCCGCCCGTCCCCATGTCCAGCCTAGGATCAGGCACTTACTTCATGGGTTTGAATAGCGCCTGCCCGTAATTCTGGAAGGTCATGATGAGCTTCAGCTGCGTGCCCCCTGACTTCATGGCTGCAGGAGGGAGGGAAGAACAAACACAGGGTGACTCAGTGGCTGCCTCAGGTCCCTGACTATTCCTGGGCAGCAGAGCTGGATCAAGGCTCTAGCTGCCAGTCAGCTAGGTCTTCTTCATGTGGCTAGGGGACCCTGATTGCGCCTGAGCAGTTAGGGCGTTCAGCAATGATACACCCCAGCTGCCTGGGGCCCCTCCTGATGCAGCAGTAGGGTCTGAGCCAACTCCATAGTGTGAGCCCACAAAAGGCCCAGGGGATGGCAACTGCCTGCCAGTGCAGGAGTACAGTCTCACACACACACACACACACACACACACACACACACACACACGCATACCTTTACACATGCACATACTCCACCAATACACCCACTCACTCCTTGTACCCCACAAACACCTTTACAGTCACAGATACACCCCACACCGCCTCACCCCCATGCTTATATAAACATCCCCCACTTAAACACACCATCACAAACACACACCTACACACATACATACCTACACACACACACCACTGCGTGCCTAGGCACAGGCAAATTAGGATTCGGTGAAGGTTGGAATGTTTGGTGAAGCACATCTTTTTTTTTTTTTTTTTTTTTTTTTTTTTTTTGGTTTTTCGAGACAGTGTTTCTCTGTATAGCCCTGGCTGTCCTGGAACTCACTCTGTAGAGCAGGCTGACCTCGAACTCAGAAATTTGCCTACCTCTACCTCCCGAGTGCCGGGATTAAAGGCGTGCGCCACCACGCCCGGCCCGGTGGAGCACATCTTTAATCTGAGTACTTGGGAGGTGGAGGCAAGTGGATCTTTGTAGGTCCCAGGCCAGCCTAGTTAGCATAGTAAGTTCCAGGCTAGCCAGGGCTATATAATAAGATCTTGCCTCAAACAAATAAGCAAACAAACAAATACACAAACAAAATGTTCAGTGGAAGAAAATCAGAGGTGGTCCAGTCTGATGTTCACACTGAAGTCTGCTTAGATTCCCCAGGCTGGGCATCCCAGAAAGATTTTTGCCTTTTTAACCTTGGTTTTCCCTTCTGTGAAATGGAACCATGGGTGCTGGTTTATCCTTGCGTAGATATTTCCTCCAAATTAAAACATTTCCTCCTGGTATGATTGCACATGGCTTTAATCCCCGCACTTGGAAGGCTGAGGCAGAGGCAGGTGGATCTCTATGAGTTCAAGGCCAGCCTGGTTTACATAGTGAGTTCCAGGACAGTCAAGGCTACACAGTAAGACCCTGTATCAAAAATACAGAGACCAACCAACCAACCAACCAACCACCCAATAAGATTACTCCTGGTGGGAGGCTCATTAAGATTTAGCAAGTAGTAAAACTTACAAGGCTTAGGAAGTTCCTGAAACTTCCAAGAATCACAAGTCCCCTCCTCCTAGTTTATATAAGCAGTAACAGTTGATGGGGCAAAGAGAACTCATAGGGCAAACTGCCTGCAGGTCAAGCAGGCGCCTCTAGGGATGCAGCTTTCATGAGTCTCATTCATGTGGGGGTGGCCTTTCCTGAACTACAGCTGCCTTTGGGGTATTCATGCTCTAGAAAGTAACCCAAATACATTCATTGGTTCACTAAGCTAGCCTAGACCTGTCACTGATGCTCTCTATAGGGATAGTAGATATTTTTTTTCACAGCCCCCGCCCCCCGAAAGTCACATAATCCTCTTTCACGAGGTTGTGGAGAGGATCAGGTTCAAAGAACAGCAGTGGCCTGACTCACCTAGACAGTGGCGACAGTCCCCCTGTTGGGATTAGCGAGGGACATTCCTGAGCCTAGACCTTGGCCAAACAGTAACTTGGCTGCTTGCTGTGTATGACAGGTTGCGTCCAGGGCTTAAGACTGACTTTAGGATCCACCCAACCAGAGTGGCCCATACTAGATTGTGCCCTCCTCGGGCCCTCACGTATTACATGTTCTCCTTCAAACTCAGGATGCAACCACAGCATTAAGGGCAGGTGGTTGATGGTGACCTCACAAGATGTGTGACTGCCACCCAGCCTTCCTCCTGAGAGACACAGCAAAGTGCTTAGGGTTTGACTATTAAGCAAGCAGCTTATGAAACATTCACACTCCAGGAACCTCATTTTCCCCTAAAGACAGGGACATGTGGATTTTTTCTTTTTCAGTCCTGATACATAGACCGGCAGCAAGCCTGCTCCTCTCCCTTGGGAGACTGGCGGGGGATTTTAATTTTCTGTTTTTCCTTATCTGTGCTTTCTAAATTTGCACAATGAACATTTCACTGCATTTCTGGTAAGGTGAGAAAGAAGGAAATGATAAAGAGCTTGTGGCACCCTTAAGTCTCCGTGCGTGTCCCATTTCCGTTTAATAATAGAGACTTGCTGGATTTAATGGTTCCTTCCTGAACTGGGCTCTTTTTTCAGGTTTGTAATCCTGGCTTTCAAATTGCAAAATATTGCATTAATCTGGTCAGTTTGGTCTGTCCCCACCCCTCCACTGCGCCCTGCTTTTCTTGCTTTGAATAGGCTCTCATGTAACTGAAGCTGGCTTCAAACCTGCCATATAGCTGAGGGTGACCTTGAACTCCTGACCTTCCTGCCCCTACATCCTCAATGCTAAGATTACAGTTTGTGTAGTGCTGGGTATTGAACCTAGGGCTTTGTTCATGCTGGCCAGTACTCTATCCACCGGGCTATATTCCAACCTCGTCAGTCTTTTCCTAAGGGGCCCAATCTGCCTCCCTGTACCTGTGACATGGTATGGGACCAGCTCCCCTAGGAGGCAACCAGAAACTCTAGCACACAGAACTCTGAGGTGACAAAGGCACAAGTTTTAAGGTTCTTTCATGACTTGGCTCACCCTTACCCCTACAAGCTGTCTGAAGTCGATTAGGGGTTTTCTGCTCTGAACCCAGACCCCATAGATCTGACACAGATTGCTTGCTTATGTTACAGCAAAGGCTCAGGGAGTCTGTCTAGGTGGACAACAGACCTGAACACCCACCAGCTTGGGTACTAGGCTATCCCCACTGGGCACTTAGGATATGGGTCATAAATGGGTGATCAGGGTGGAGGAGCCACGAGGTGGCAGGGCCAGTATAGAGCATAGCCTTTCCTCACGGTGACAGAAGGAGGGATCATGTCTAGAGGAAAGCTCCTGCTCCCTACTAGAGCAGAGAGGTGGTCATGTGAGAAACTGAGGCACAAGCTCCAGTTAGGGCATTTCCTAACAGGGACTTCTGTGGTTTCCAGTGAACTGAGACCACATTTCAAATAAACTAATTTGATTTTTTTAAAAAAGATCTATTGGGGGCCATGCATATAGTTTAATTGGTAGAGTGCCTGCCTAGCACTCCTTGGGTTCTATCCTGAGCACTGGGGAGGAGAAGGCAGGAATATCAGGAGTTCAACGTCCTCCTGGACTCCCCAGCAAGTCTGAAGTCACCTGGGAGACAGAAGAATCTATCTCCAAACAATCCAATCAAGACTGGTGGGCCACACCTGAGATGTTGCTTGCTGGCCCTTGGGGACCCTTACCGCTGCTGAGCTTGGCCTTGGTTGTCTCATCTGGGAGAGGGAATTGGTGATTCTGTTTGGGATCAGTCAAGCAGGAGTTAGACTATTTTCCCACATACCCCGAGCTGCCTTTTAAGGGACATTGGGGAGACTGTTTTAGAAGATTAATGGTGGCAGGTGTTTGCACTGTAAGTGAAGGCCTCCCCAGGGAAGGCTCACATTCAGAGAATTTGCCATTCGGCTATTCCAGGCCTGTCTCACGTATCCCTGAACAGGAGCGAAAGTCTGTGGCTCAGATACTGAGCATTTACAGAGTCCCCTTCTACCTGCCAATCCTGGACTTGAGAAAATGGGTATGAGCCACATGAGCCACATTTACCTGGTGGCCAGAGACAGAGTCCCTGAGGCCGGCATTGCAGGAACCAGTCCTGACACAAGAGGCTGGACAAGCTGAGAGAGTAGGGGTTGGCAGAGGCTGCAGCCATGTCTTCAAGCTCCTGGCCTGTTGTGAGGCCTTCAGTCTTCAAACCTGTTACTGGCTCAGACCAGACACACGTGGTGCAGCTTCTTCTGCCCCAGTGGCCTCCAGCCTGGTGTTACTATGTCATCCTGTCTGCCAGGCAGCTCGCTTTTATTTTGAGAGTGGCAGTCATCAGAAACACCAGAAATACCCTGATGGAGCTGGCTCTGGCTTGCAGAGAGCCAAGCGAGTGGGGGCTTGGCTCAACCACTTCACAAGGAGAAAATGGGGGAGAGGTGAGAAGTGGGGCAGCCAGGTGGAGACCCCCCACCTTTGCTCTTGATCTTCCATCCTATGGCACTGAGTACAGGATAGCTTTAATGCCTCCCTGGTGCACCTGATCTTGGAACCCCTGTTATGTCAGGAGATTGTTCAACCACTGGGACTGGCAGTCAATCTGTTCCCCCAAACACACTTCATACCCTGAGTGACTCTATTGTGTCTGGCACTGCCTTGTGAGAGCCACAGCTCGGTCTTGTCAGACAGGGATGGGATCTCCCCTCCCCACCCCAATTCATAGGCAGAATCTCCCGGGATGCCCCAGTCCTGGGCCTTTTGTTTCTTGAAGCTCACAGACAATTCTCCCAGATCCCATCTCCACCCTTTCTTTCCCTTCGGCAGGGCAGATTAATTAGTGACAAGGATGTCAGTCCTGTGGAATCGTTTTCTTTTGTTCTGCTTTGTTCTTGTATTTGTGGGGCCTTGATCTGACCTAGATGGAGCCACCTTAGAGATTGCTGCTTAGGCCAGAGGCTGTCAGGACCCTCCACTTCCCTCTTCGCCATGCAATTTCAAGTGTAGAGCGTTTGCATCCATAACTGTACATAGATAGTGATTTGATTATCACGGGTCCCAGCCAAAGGTGTGGCGGGCCTGGCTTCCAGCTGAGCAGAGGTGGATGTATGTAGAGTCTCTTTCTTTAAAGGCAGCAGTGGTCAGTTACCAGGCAGCCTGGAGCCTAGCTATAAATAAATCTCTATTGGCCTTGGCCAGCTGCGCTGTGGGCCACACAGAGCCTCACAAAAAGGAGCAAGAGGTTCTAAACAGGCGAGACTTAATGGAACCATTCCAAGAGGGCATGGAATCCCTCTGGCATCCTTTTCCATCGCAACCGTATTTCCCGGCTCCATATTTCATAGTGAGATGAATAACCTGAAGATGAAAGTTATTCCTCCTGGGGCCGGGGAGATGGCTCAGTGGATAATGTGCTTGCTGTGCAAGCATACAGACCAGAGTTTGCAACCCCAGGACCCGAGTAAAAAGCTGTGCAGATGTGGTGGCTGCCTGTAGTCATGGCCCTAATGAGGCAGTCAGGGAATCCCTGGAGCAAGCTGGCTAACTAGGCTACTTAGAACTGGAGAGCTCCAGATTCAGTGAGTGATCCTGCCTCGCCAAGTAAAGATGGAAAAACAACAGGAGCATGGAATGCCAACTTCAGACCTCCAGACAATGGGCATGTGTGTGCATGTGCCCCTGCGTGCACACACACACACACACACACCTAGACACACATGTGCACAGACGTTAACAAGCACACATACTCAGACATGCTCACATATGCATGCATGCACACACAAAATGAAAAATATAAAAATGAAGTTGTCACTGGTGAGCCAGAGGGAACCCTGAGCCAGGAGCAAGGGGATGCTACCCATGAGCAAATCTTCCTTCTGTGGAGCCTCAGTTTCCCTAGTTGTGGGGAGGAAGCTGGAAGGCTGCTCTAGCCTTGAAGGATCTGCTTCACTTTGCTTCAGGTCACAGCAGCACCTGGGCAGAAGCAGAACCTGTCCCCGGGGTTGTCACCTGGGGCTATGTTAAGATGAACACCCAGGAGAGGCTATGTCTCAGGGAGTCAGGTGTCCACTCAAGACTTTGGCTTGATCTTTATACCCACAATGACCTCTGGGGTAGGTCAGGATGAGTCAGGTTGCCATGGCAGCAAGGAGTTGCCTCTAACAGGCAACCTCCAGGAGAGTGTGCATTCTCCAGGGTATTACACTGTGGCCATGGCCAGACAATTCAGGCTACTCCCTACAAAGCAAGATGTCTGGGCCTGGCCCACTTCTTCGGGTATAAATTGTGTGGCTCTGGGAAGATGTGGGTGCCTATCTGATTGCAGGTCCCTGGGTAGAGAGGCTCAGTTTGCCTTGAAATGTGGTTGCCACAGGAAGATGCACCAGGTGGGAGCTGTGGACAGTTCTGCTCTTGCCACCCACTCCTATTTACACACTGAAGCCTTTTCCACGTGGGGTGTCAGAGTCCAGATTCAGAAAGAAAACATTCTGGTGATGCACACTTTGCTGGTAGGACTCCCCAAAGCTAGGGGGTCGGAACCTTGCAACCAACACTCCTGGCCACGAAGCTCGAACAACTTCACCTTGGGAGAAAGCCACCTCTTTACAAGGATCTCAAACTCATATTTCAACCCTAGACACGTTTAGGTTGGATCAGGTTTTGCTGCCTGGTAGGTTGGTGTGAGCCTCAGGCTCAGGTGGCAGTGAAAAGGTCCTTTGTCTGCCTGGGTAACGGCACTCTCCACCAATCTATTACATCAAGCTATTGAGCTATGGGGCACCTGCAGAGTGAAGGACTCAGCATGTCCATGATGGGTCTGGATGAGAATTATCTCATCCACTGTGGTCTAGCACATCAGTGCAGGATCTAGTCAAGTATCCCTTAGATCAGAAGAACATTGGCTGACTCCAGGATGCCCCACCAGACCAAGGCCCACTCAGAGTCTAGATTGCTCCCCCATCAGCAAGAGTGCTGTTCATCCCACTAAGAGGTCAGGCATGCAAGCACTGTTATGTCTCCAGAGTAAATCAGATGTAAACATGTCTTGGGAGCCGGGGACTTAAGGTTAAGCACATGAAGAGATACAGAGATCCTTGAGTTAAGGCCCTGGAATTTTTCTCAGGGCCTTAACTCAGTTTTCTCTGATTTCTGAGCTCTTGAAATAGGCCAGGCATGAGTGAGAGTAGAAAACAATAAATCAAGCAAGCACCCACAGGGGGCTGGCCAGCTGTGGGGATAATACAGCACTTGAGCATCCTAGGCTGTCTGCACATATCTAAGCATGTCACCCTCTTCAAGGTCACTGTAGCAGATCTTTATTCCTAGGTTGCATTATCCACACAGGCGGCAGTACCCCTGAGATCTGGTCTCACTACTAGTGCCTTCTACTAGCTAGGAAATTGCTCTCCTGCTAAGCCATGCCCCTAGTCCCTCATTAGAAAATTCTAGACAGATGCTCTATCACTGAGCCACACCCCAGCCCCTCACTGGGGGATTCTAGGCAGGGGCTCTACCACTGAGCCACACCCCCAGCCCCTCACTGGGGGATTCTACTATTAAGCTCAATTCTCAGTTCTTTTTTCAGTTTTTATTTTAAGAAAGGATCTTGTTAGTTATTCCGACTGGCTTTGGACTTTCTATCTTCCCGTCTCAGCCTCCCGAATAGCTGGATGACAGGTTCCACCTTCACATCTAGCTTAGATAGTTCTTTAACATTCAGACTCTGCTCCAAAGAGAAAGAAAGGGGCACGCATTGTGGTTCCTTTATAATAAAGTACCTGTGCTAACAAGGACTATTCCTCACTTAGCCTGAAACCTCTGGACTCCACAGGTCAGGTGAGAGTGCACTCTCTGGCAGGAGGAAGGAGGGTGGGAGACCACTAACTTGCTCTTTTTTACCAGGTGAACTTGCCAAGCCCTGGAGGAAGCTGTGGGTCCAGGTTTATTTATTTATTTTTTTTATTTATTTTTTTTACCAGGCGAGAGCTCCATATACAGTGGAGCCCCAGACACCACTAAAGCAGTAGGTGCTGCAAGCAGGCAGCTTCTAACTGCTCCGTGTCAGCAATTGGACCAAAGCCTGTAACTGGAGGGAGCCTGTTAGCAGATCTGCTTTCAAGACACATGGCAGGCTCTGCAAGCACATGCAGCTGAGCACACCAGGGCCACCACTGCACAGCCCCAGCCCTCAGCCTGCCCTATGCCACCTCTCCATCACTGGAAAGCAGATAACAGCCTAAAACCTGCTCAGAAGCTGCTCCTGATGTACTGTTCTCGTGAAATTGAAAAACTGGATTTAAAAACAAAATCTTTTCTTGTCTTAGTGGATCATAAAGTCCTGGAGACATTCCTTTTGAACTGCTTCATGTGGAATACCCAGGCTCCAACTTTGTCCTTCCCTTCCCAGGTATGATCTTTGAATCCTTGCTGAGCTCCGAAGGGAACAGGTTTGGAGCCTCAGGCCCTGGCTAAGCTATGCAATCTAGCCTCCCCTGCGGGAGGTACAAGGGTGGCCCATGCATAGGTAATAGAAAGAGGTGCTGCAGCTACTATGGGTCATCAGGGTGTTCTTTAACAGGAGAGGGAGGGCCTACGTGTCTGCTTGTACCCTACCAGGGATCAAAGTGGTGGCCCTCACATGCCAGCATACCCTGCATTAGTAGGGCGGAGGTTTCATAGTGATGAGCCTTGAGGCATCCATTTGGCTCATGGAATCATCAGGGTAGCCACCCAAACACCCCAGAAAGTGTGGCTCCCTGCATAGGAAGGAGGCTAACTTCACACAGTCCTGGTGTATCCACACCAAGGTACTCTTACACCAAGGACAAGCAGGTGGCTACCTACCGACGCTGGTGATCTTCTGAGAGCCGAGGTCCCGCAGTAAGGCATCGATGGCTGGGTTGTGTCTGGAGTACAGCTCATACCGGTTGATGCCAATGTGGAATTTGAGCCAGTTGGGATAGAGGTTCACAGCTGCCTCACCAGTGGGCAAGAATTCTGCGCCTTCAGCACCTTCATGCGGCCTGCAAGAAACCAAGGCAGGCTATGGTCAAGTGTAGAAAAAGAGGCAAGAGGCCAAAGAATACGGGGTGCTGGTCCTGAGGGTCAGGGCTTGGGACTTTGAGTTCAAAGTACAGGTTCGCTAAAAGCTGCTTTTACACTGCCATGTCTGCACTTTCTTCCCCGGCTGCGGTTCCACCACCTAATAACATACCTTAAGGCCTATAATTCCTATTTACCCTCTAGAGACTCCACAGACAATCCTAACTACCACTAGCCTAGACCCAGAGTGTCAGCGCTATCCCAACACCTCTGTCCTGGGGTCACCAAAAGTGCCCCCACAACAGTGATGTCAGCTGGGAGTGTGTGAGAAGTGACTGTCCGTTCTTCCTGCGACCAGACGGCCTGGAAGTCACAGGCACACCCAGTCAGCCAGAAACCTCCCCAGCTTTCTGCCTTTGTTCCAAAGAACAGGGGCAGGAATGATGCACAGGCCTAAATCTGATTTTAACGAGTGCAGCCATAAGGTGGGGAGGACAGGATGATGGAGCCAATCACTCTAGCTCTGCTTTCTCTGGCCATGAGCTTGTTTGAATGAAGAACAGACCCTCTGGGAGTCTGCGAGGCTGGAGGGGAAGAGGGGCTGCTTTAGCTCTGCTTCACTGGCAGGTGAGGATCCTTCAACTCCAGTCTGTCTACACTAGAATCGAAAGGAGGGCTAGAGCCTTCCGAGATGCCACACCCTCTCCACTCTTTCAGCGGGCCGTTGCTTGATGGTTTCTGGCCAGCGAAGTCCAGAAGGAACCAAAAAGCTCGCATGGGCAGGCACAAGGCACAGGGCCTGGTCCTATTCCAGGGAGAGAAAGGATTTCTGAGGTTGTTTTGGACTGGTGACTCTCTCTCTGCTGCCCGGGGACCTTTGCAGGTTATTTGCTCTAGCCAGCTGGTGGTTAATATTTCACTCTGTTGGGCTTATTTGGATCTGTGCAGCTGTGGGGGTGGGGGTGGGCACAAAGCTCGGAAGACAACTCCAGGATGGTTTACCTTCCTCCAGGCAGGGTGGCCACAAAGGAAGGCCTCCACACTGCCAACAGCACTCCTCAGCCGCTTTTGTCCCCGTGACTGCATTTAAAAGACTTATTAGGTACATTCAGGCCTTCTGGAGACGTCCACCCTGAACAGCTCACCCCATCGCTCTCAGAGCCAGAAGCCCAACCCCTCCCAGGGGAAGGCTGCTCCCACTCTCCCTGGCTGGCTCTCCAACATATTCATTCATCTGCTTCCTCAGCCATCGCCAGGGCTGGCCAGCATGCTTCCTTGTAGGTGGAGCACTGGGCTCTCCTGGCTTCTGGTGGGCCGCCAGCTTCCCACACCAGGGCACTGGGAGCTTCCCAAACCGTTCTCCCTAGAATCATTGTGAAGACAAAGGCAAGAGGCACATCTGCCCCGCCCACCAGGGATCCCTACCAGCCTCTTCTAAGGGTCCCCCAAAGGTACACAAAATGCCTGGCGTGTGAAATAGCTTTCTAGTGGGGTGTCTTTATTCCCGAAGGGTCGGACGCGCTAGCCCCACCCCAAACCTCCTCTTCTCTGCTCACCAGTCAGGATTCTCTGCTGCCTTGGGGTTAAACCTGATGTCGCTGTTCACATTAAACAGGACGTCGTCCTCTGTCAGAGGAGGCACAGCCCCCTGGTAGAGAGGGTGCTCAAACAACTTGGCTAAGAGCGATCCGTCCCCGCTGGGGCCAGGGGGCGGTACCCGCGGTCGGGGCCCCGGGTCTCGAAGCAGCGGCCGATGCGCTGGGTCACGGGGTGGCGGGGAACGGGGCTCCTGACCCCGCGGAGCGTGATCCACCGGCTCTGCTGCAGAAGGCAGCTTCTCCAAGGAGTGGGAGGTTAGGTTAGAGGCTGGATCTGAGCTGAAGTCTTGCAGGATGCGCAGTGTGTGTTTGTTGGGCCAGCCTGCGTCGCCACCGGCGGACTCCCCCGGTCTGCTCCTTGCCTGGGCCCAGCCTGGACCAGCTGCCTCTGCTGCCGGCTGAGCGCAGGAGCAACCGGGCTCCCCGGAGGATCGCGTGGCGCGTCGGTCCAGCTTGGGTAGCAGGTCAACAGCAATGTGCAAAGCGCAAGCCAGTAGGAATACTACCAGGATGAGCACGCGAAACCTGCGCACCAGTATCATCTTCATGGCCGCGCAGGCCAGCGGGCTGGGGGGTTCGGGACGCGCGCTCCACCGGTGCCCCTCAGCTTGGCACCAAGCCCGCAACGACCCGCGGGTCAAGGTCCATTCAGTGTACTAGCAGCTAGCAGCTCGGGGGCTGTCCCCAGACTTGGACGTCGTGAAGGACAACCGCCACCAAAGCACCAGCTCTCCAGGCCATTTCGGGGGGCGGCCAGCGGCCCTCGTCGGTGGAGCGGGTGGCAGTGGTGACAGGGAACGCAGGGGCGTACGAGGGTCTCCGGGACGGCGACCACACTCAGCGGGCGTGTAAGCAGAAGGCGCGGCTGTTCATCCCGTCCAAGGCGCGACAGATCCGATCCAGAGCGCGGTGCTCCCGCTGGGCCATGCCGGGTCCTGGGCAGGCGACAAAGCGGCTCCTCTGTTCTGTCAGGCTGAGGCTGGGAGACCGGGCTGGAGAGACAGAGGCGAGAAGGGGAGCGCGAGGGGGCGCGCAGGGAGAGGCGACGATCTGGCAGGTGCAGCAGGCCGACCCGGAGCGCAGCGCCCGCACCGCCTAGCTCCAGGCGCCCCGCGCCCGGCCCGCTGATATCCGAGCGCGCCGGAGCCGCCCCCCGCGTCAGCGCCCGCAGATTGGCGGAGCCGTGGCCCCGCGAGGCCCGGCCGGCCCGGCGCTAGCCCGCGCTCCCCTCTCTCCTCCCCCTTGGCCGCGCCCCGCGGTGTCGCCGCGCCTCCTCCGCGCTGAGCCGGGAGCCAGAGAGGCCCGGCTGGGAACCCGCAGGCAGCGGTGGCTTCGGCCCTGTGCGCGCGGCTCTCGGCCTGGTAGCCTGCGTCCCTGAAGCTCCACGCGCCGCCAGTTGCAGCCGCACAGCTCCTCCCCGGCGAGTGGAGGCCAGAAAACAGGCCAAGTCCCTCCCCGAAGCCCGCGGGGCGTCTGCGCGGCCGGACAAGCTCCTCTCCGGGCGGTGTCCTGGCACCTCGGGTACCCGCAGCCCACTAGGTGGAGGACGAAGAGACGACGTTGCCACGCGGCGGAGAGAACGGCGGAGGAGCGCGTTGGGCCCCCGATCCGATGGGACTCCAGAAGCTCGGCAAGGCTGCCGGGCCCACCCCACCCCAGGGGACACGCCTGCGCCTTAACCCTGGCGGCGCCGCGCGGAGCCTGGCTGAGTGGCGCGGATGCGCGGGCGGTGGGCGGGGCGCGTCTCGCTGCCTGCCCTCTGGGATGCTAAATCGGGGTGCACAGTAAAAAGAGATCTGCTTTCACCACGTGGCTTCATTTGTGGCCACAGGGCTTCTGGATCCCCAACCCCTAGTAGGAAGTAGGAATCTCTGGGAATTTCTGCTAAAATTCTGGGAAGGTAAGCGTGAGAGGGTCAGCCACAGATCCACAAGCTGAGCAGACCTCAGGGCTTCAAGCACCTGCAGATTTCCACAGCAGCCCAAGCCAACTGCTGTGTAAGGGACTGAGGGGCGGAGTCTGTGCTCTACGGAGCCCCTCTTTGTCATGCTCTCTTGGCTGTGCTCCCCGGCCCTGGAATGCTCTCAGCTCGAGTTCTCTATGAATCAAGTGCACAACTCATGTTCTTTCTGAAGATTCAGCGACAAGTCTGTGTTAGTTGACGTTCAGTAGACACCCACTAGCTGCTTGTTAGGGACGAAGAGAGTCGCAGCCAGCTAGCTGGTCAGCAAAGGTGCCTCCTAGGCCTTTAGAAAGGAAGAGAGGGTGGAGTTCCACACTCCTGTAACAGGAGCTGATGCCTGTGTTGGGCAGCATAGTGGAAACCCAAGAGTGCAGTGGGTGGGGTCTTAATAGAGGTGCACTCCCCAAGAAGGTATGGCTTACATCATGAAAACTGAGGCATTCTGCATTCATCCGGCCCTCCCACTCACACAGACAATGAGTTTGTGTGTGGAGATGGTGGGCCTGAGGTGGGAGTAGGACGGAAGCACCCACAACCTGGGACCTCTGGAGAGAGACGAATGTCATCAGGGTAGAGTCACCTGCTCCTGGGAGCATCAGTTCGTGGGGCTTCCCATTGTCTCCTGGTGTCCTGGACAGTCCGTTCATCACAACTGTGTGGCTTCTTAGGGGAATTCCTGGCTCTCTGGCTCCTACCCTAAGGAAGCAGGGTGCTGTAGCCAGTGTAAATGCAGTGGACCTGCCTGCTGTTTCTGCAACAACACCTGTTGCTGTCTGCTAACATAACTCTCCTTTGTTTCTTTCCGCCCTTCTGCCCCAGGATGCAGGCACTTCACAGAGGGTCTCAGAAGAGGCTCTGCTCTCATAGCTCCACCCAGAGGCCCCAAGAAGGCCAAGGTGATTCATGCAGAAAAGGTTTCTGAAGGTATAGTTCTCCCTCAGAGGAAGGTGGGACACACTCTGTGCCCCCAAGTGCTTTGAGCTGAGGAGGAATTAACACAGAGACACATACAGATGACAGGCATGGGGAAACAAGAGGGAAAATGGTGACACAGATATACAAACACATAGGGGCACATAGACATGTTGACTCAGACACAGAGACAGACACAGGTACACACATACACACAGAGGTGACATACAAGTCAAAAATGGTGACATGGACATACAGGTGTGCATAGACATACTCACACAGATGTACAGACACAAGTACACACACAGATGACACACAGATACATATAAAAACTGATTCCCACCCCCCCACACACACACACATGCACACAAGAGCTGAGCCTCACTAGGCCTCTCTACCTTATGGCTGTCTGGGCAGATACCCCACCTCACTTGCCTGAAGAGGACCCTGATGTTGGCATACAGCACCTGTCAGAACCCAGGGGATAGCTCCGTAGCATTTTTTTTTTCTGCCAAGCTGGAGCTCCAATAAGCCATTGGGAAACGTGTCATGTGTTCAGGCTTACCAGCAGGATGGTATAGCTGTGAGAGAAGCCTGCTACTTTATCAGGTTGGCCAGGGAAGCCCTCGAGACAGTACACTTAATGCCATCTAGAGCATCAGTATCCCCCTTTGTCACGCTGCATCTGGTGCCTATGCAAGGACTGCTGAGCAAAGGCACACCAGAACAAGAAGGCCTACAGAGCTGGGGCTGAGTGGGGAATTTGAGTGAAGGACTGGGGGCGAGATGGAAGCAGTGGCAGTTTTGGGGTGCTCCCTTG
Organism: Mus musculus; assembly: GCF_000001635.26. NCBI lineage: Eukaryota > Metazoa > Chordata > Mammalia > Rodentia > Muridae > Mus > Mus musculus. The sequence goes on along the minus strand of NC_000071.6, from coordinate 138,752,488 downwards.
GGACGCCCCACAGGTAACTCCCAAATAGTGTCTCCAGCGAGGCAAGCTGTGAGAGGGTAGGCGACAGAACCAGAATGGGGCCAAGTTCCTAGCTGCTGTTGTTAGTTTGGCCACAGAGGCGTAGAGAAGGTTCCAGAAAGGGGAAGAGTCTATAGTGTGAACATAGGGGGTCACCAGAGCCCAAGGACTGAGTCGCCACACCTGTAGGCACAGATAGAGCTGGAACCAGGAATGGACTGGGGATTTCCACGTGCCATAGGCAGGTTTGGTCCCAGGAACTAAAGCAGTAGAGGAAAAACTAGAGACGTCAGAACTGGACTAGGCCAGGAGGGATGGGACTATGTTGGGAATACGGCTAAAATAACTCCAAGTAAGAAATTCCAGAGCCCAGTGCATCTCCAGGAAGCCAAGAAGGACAGCAGGTCAACCTGAGCAGCTGAAGGACAGAGGGACAAAGCAAAGAGGGGAGTAGAGCCCAGAGAATGAAGTATTATTATTCCCCAAACAAGACCGAGTGTGGGGAGACCAATCAGGGCAGCATGCAAAGTTGAACCTGCCTGCCTTTACTGAGGGACTCTTGGTTTTTTTTTTTTTTTTCTAGGTAGAGAGAGAAGGAGGGAGAAGGAGAGGGAAGAGAGAGAAGAGAGAGGGGGGAGGGAAGAGAGAGAAAGAGAGAGAGAGAGAAAGAGGGAGGGAGAGAGAGAGAGGGAGGGAGGGAGGGAGGGAGGGGGAGGGAGGGAGGGAGGGAGGGAGGGAGGGAGGGAGAGAGAGAGAGAGAGAGAGAGAGAGAGAGAGAGAGTTTTCTTGGTCTATAGAAATCTTCTCCCACTGAAGGGGACTCCTCTTGTTTCCAGAGCTTTCCATGATCCTGTTGTGTGTATCAAGGCAGCACAAAATAACTGATTTGCCAAAGAGCCACCGTTGCAGCTTATTCTAATCTCATGCAGTCATATCTTCATGCCCTGTACTCATATAAGGGCATCTCCCTGTAGACATACTGGAGCATATATCCTGGACCCCTACACTTAGGTGTGGGTACATTCTTGTGTCCTATAGCTATATTTGCCATCTTATCCTGACTTCTACCTATAAGAGAAAGCAGAGAAGTGGGGTGGAGTCAGGAGATGCTGGTAGCACATATTTTCAGTTGCTAGGTGGTTGAGGAATTGTGAGGCTTTGAACTTCACGCAGGAACTCACAGAATCCTCGGAACACTCTTTAATGAACACTTCTCTCTATCACCCATCTGTCCACCAACTTAAGTCAAGGAGATCTGCCTTGGAAGACCTGGGTTGCCTGAGTCAATACTTGCCTTCTGCACTCAGGAAGGTAGCTGAGCACAGAGCAGTGGGCAGGGCGGGCTCAGGGTCAGCAAGGACCCCAGAAGGATTGTGAAAGGAGAGCAAGCACTTTGGGGAGTCCAGTGAACTGAGAGCAAAGCCCTGTGGGGAGAGACAGACTATATATAAGATCAGAGCTGGGCTCTAGAGGGCTCTTTCCCAAGGGACAGCTGAGAGCAGTGAGCTGACAAGCAGTCTCTCGACTTCTGCCCCCAGTTGCCTATTGCTCTTGGAACTCCTGGAGTCAGAGGAGATGCTGTGTGCAGCTGAAATCTTGGAGAGCTATAAATCCCTGGCTGGCCTGCCTAGAGGTTCACTGCTAACCTTAGTAACAGTGCTGTTTGCAGGTGAATAAAGGTTACACAAAGACTCAGGCCCAGTGAACATCTGCCTCTCTGTGACAAAGAAAGAAGCTGGGTGTGTATGGCTGCTTAAAATGATGGACATGGTTGAAAAAAAATCCAGGCAGTAGTTATCTGGGCAGGGATGGCACCATAGCAAAGGGAAGTTTGGGCAGGGAACAAACTTTCAGTGTATAGTGGGCTGGGGCTGACTGACCTGGGTGTGTTAGATGTACTGTCCATGTGCAGAGGGACCCCAGGTTCTCCAAAGTCCACTGAGACCAATATGTTGTGGAATGCCAAACATTCCTATCAAACAGTAGAGGACAGTCCAGATAGGCCCAGGACTCCTTAAGAAGCATAATCGGAGAGCTGTCCTGTCTCCTAGGCTCTCCTCTACCCTGGTCAGCCTTGGATCTGCCCAGCCAGCAATAGAGAGTGGCCCATTGGGTCAGACAGCCCTCCACTCATAGGACTCTGATGTTTCTTGAGGCTTCCTTGCCTATCAGTCACACAACTATTGGGGAAACAGGCCCTGGTATCAGATGTACCCTGAAAATCTAGTCAACATCCCTGAGAGTGGGGGAGGAAGACCTCAAAGGGATCTGAGTCCCCTAGGCTGAGTCTGAGGGACCAGGGGAGGAGGGTTTGGGCACAACAGCTCTCAGGATGGGCATGCCAGGCCATTGACCAGTCCATTGGTCAGCATCTGAGACATCCTTCCTCAACTTCAGTCTGAGGATTCTGAAAAACAGGACTCCTTTGTTTTAAGTGAAAGGAACAAATGCAGAAGCCAAAGAGGACACTGGCTTGGTGGCAGCACTGGGGAGGCGGAGGCAGGAGGAGGTTCCAGAACAGTCTGAGCTACTGAGGCGTCCAGGGTAACTTGGCTCAGGAAAACGCCATCAATACCAACCCAGAATCATACAAATATAACAATTAGGAAGCTTGACTTCATTTTAGACATTTTGTATGCTTTAAATACAGGGTTTATCCCCACCCCCTCCGTCATTCAGGAAATAGTTATTAAAGCCGACTGTCTTTGGACCATAATAAAAATGTCAAGGAATTCCAAAGGGCTGGCATAGTCCCTTTTACTCATTGAGCTGTGCAGACATGCATCTGGAAGGTACATGTGCATTATCTATGTGTGCACTGCAGATTCTCCTGGCATGTATGCACCTGCCTGGGGCCTCTGCAGCACACACATGCATATCGCATACGCCCTGAGCAGGTGCACATGTATCTGTTTGCGCTGGAATGTGCTGCATAGGTGTACATACATACCTAGCAGACTCTTCTTGGTGCATTCATGTGATTCTCAGAACCCAAGGCAGGCATTGTGATAGCATTGAGCTTTAGAAATATTTCCACCTGGAAATTGGTATCACAAATAAAAACACAATTTTTAGGAGATAAAAGAACCCGAAAGGGAAATTACAACCTACTTAAAAATGCACACAGACAGCAGCAGAACCTATTAAAATCTGTAAGAAGCTGCTGCGGAGGGACTCGGAGGAAAGCCAGGGGGAAGGCTTCGTTTATTAGAAGTGATAATGACTTGAAATGAATGGACTGAGTTTTCAGTCTGAGAATGTAGAAAAAAGCAGTAAAATATGCCCAAATGAAGAAGGGCTGGCTTTACACAGAGCAGACAGAACACAAAGGCAAAGAGAACAGTAGTGGGGTTGGTTAGAAAAGTGTAGGCCAAAGCTGGAGAAATGACTCAGCTGTTAAAGACTAGGCTCACAACCAAAACATTGAAAACGTGAGGGAGGGGCCTGGAAAGATGGCTCAGTGAATGAAGGCACTTGCTACCAATCCTGAGATTCGGGTGGTAGAAGGAGAAAGCCCCGCTTTTGAGAATTGTCCTTTGACCTCCAGACATGCTGCACTGCAAATGCACATGCGTGCATGGATGCGCCTGTGCACACATGCACACTTTTTTTTTAAAAAAAAATGTAATTTTAAGTGAAGGCCAGCCAGGCGTGTCAGCACCCGCCCATAATCCTCACACCAGAAGATAGAATTGGGATGATCAGGAGTTCAAAGCCATTCTCGGCTATATAATGAGCCGGAAGCTAGCATGGGCCTCAGAGAAGGAAAGCAAAGAATGTCGAGAAATAGAGAGCTGTCGTGCCAGGGCTTCTGTGCCCAGTCCAGACGGGCACTGGAGCGCCAGATGCATCACTCACTTCACAGAGCAAAGAGGACACCTGATATTCAATCAGGCCTGAAGAACTCTTGCTATCACCCAGCACCCAGCAGTGTTGAGCTTCGACAGACTGGAAGAGCAGGGTCACCTTACCGTGGCTAAGACATCTGCTGGGCCTTTGAGACTTTGCAAGCTTGCCTCTAGGGAAGAGAACATACAGCAGGCATGTCCTTGCTCCTTGAGAAACTTTCCTAGGGGATTCCCTTTGACATATAACCTCTGATGGTGAACTTGCCTGCACATACTGATCTCTCATGTAGATCAGGCAAGCACAGCACCACTGAGCTTCACCCATTGTTATTTAACAACTCCATTTCAAGACTTCCATGTAGCCCAGGCTAACCAGGAACTTGCAAGTACCTTTCCGTCTCAGCCACCAGAGTGTTGGGATGACAGGTATGCGGCACCATGCCCAGCCCTCAAGACCACCTTTACCTCTCTTCAGGTTTCTTTGCAGACTTCTATATCTGTTCCTGCCCTGGAAAAGTCAGTTGTGGTTACTTCCAGCCATCCTCTATGTTTGTGTCAGGTCTAGCCAGTGCTGAGCGCTGCACACCAATGGCGTCTCCACACATCCAAGGCCGTGCTCTCAGCGCTTGCCTCCGGTGCTCTGCTAGTTCACCCTTTATTTAGCCCATGATTGCCAAGCTGCAAAGCCATGCTTGATGAATTCCCCGTGAACTCAATTTTCAAAACATGTCTCAGGCCAGCACTCCTCACCAACTCCAGTGTGCATGGCCACCCTCTCTCTCTGGGCCAGTGACAGCAGCCATTGAACAAGTTCTTGGGTTCTTATCCAACCAGGAGCATCAGCCCTTCTGCATGCAGCTGGCCATCTCACTGAGAGATGAACAGAACAGGCAGATGCTCTACTCTGAGCTCAGTACTTAACCTCCTTGGAGTGCAATCCTTGCTCTTGACTCCTGGAACACCCTCTCTTCCCAAACTACTTGCCCTTCTCTCCTACTTCCTGGGCAGGCAAGCTCCTAATCCAGGACCTTTGTGAGGCTATTGTCATTCCGGAAGCAGCTTTTCTGCATTTAGCCGCTGCACGCTCACTCGCTTTTAACAGATCTTCATATAGATGCCACATTTTTACTCAAAGAGTCTTCTTTTCCACCCAATCCTACCCTTAGGAGCCTCTTTGACCCTTAGCATGCTTCATGGTTCTCACACCTTCACCATCAGCACTTGAAACATTTATATGATCTGTGTCTTCATTCACATACTACACATGTATCCGTGTGGTAGCTTTACCTTTACTTAACTGACTGGGAGCTAGGAATGGGCTTTGAGTCACCTGCCTCCCATTGTTCGCCTTACAGAGAACACAGGTCAGTCTTCCTTAGGGATTGGCTTGGCGATACTTGCTTTTGTTCTTTCTTTGGGAGGGAAGTGAGTTGCAGGTGCCTGGGTTCAGGAGATTGGTGCTTGCTGGTAGGCAGGCCACGTGTTCTGGCCCCCATGCTGCATTGCTCCAACCCCTTCGAAAAAGCACAGTCAGGAGTCCTCAGGACATTTTAGAAATCTATGGCATTTGTTGGTAAGTACCTCGCATAGTGAGTGGGTCATGCCTGGTCATGTGTGAGATCACAAGTCCTTGGGTTTAGCCTTGAAGGAGGGAGATGGGAAGAATTAGGTTCTAAGATATGTGTTGTGTGCTGAGGGGGGAGGGGAGGGGGTCAGTGACCTGGAGACCTACTATTTCACCACCATACCACTCTGTGTGTGTGTGTGTGTGTGTGTGTGTGTGTTGTGCATGTGCACAAGTGCATTCATATACAAGAAAGGAAGGGGTGTATACATGAATGTGTGCGTGTCAAGGCCAGAGCCATGGCTTTGGTTTTGTGAGACAAAGTCTTTTGGCCTGGAACTTGTCAACCAGGCTAAATCCAACCATCAAGCCCCAGGGACCTGTCTGTCTCTGCCATCCCAGCCCTAACCTTTAAGCTGACTTAGCCACATTTCTTTTTTTAGGACCTCAGTTCCCACTGGGATGGCTTTGCTCTCTTTGCCCTCCTGACACGCAGGGAGAGCGAGGGAAAGAGGGAGGCGATGAAGATGAGTAGAACCCTTCAGGCTCTGGTCAAGATGGTGTCAGGGTAGGTTCGCAAAGTCGGGAAGGTCCAAGTGAGCTGGGGAATGTGGCATCTCTGGGACAAATCCAGCCCTCTGTAAGTGATACGGACTCTTGACCTTGGTGGTGCCGCCTTTGAAAGACAGTTTCACATCAAGGTATAGACTGAGGCATGGCCATCACACGACTGTTCATAGGGTAACTCGGGCAGTTGGGGCTTCTGCCTGGTTCCACACTGGATCCCCTGAGATCAGGGTTGGAGTTGGGCACCCTGGGATCACTAGCATGCACACTGCTCACCTCGTTACTGGAGTTATTATGTTAGAGTGAAGGAGATATGTTCAATGTGGCCGCATTGAGAAGATGGGCAGAGAGCGCCAGCAACCCCTCAAGTCCATCTTTGGGGTCTTAAGATGAGGACCACATTTACATAGAGAGGAAGAGCTGCCGATCAAGGTACGGTCCTGCCCCTCATCATTGTCTCTCTGCTGGTCCCCTTGCAAAGTGATCTGGCAAATTGTTAGACTTGTATGAGATCGCTTTCTACAATACAGATTCCCTTCTGGCTGGCCCAGGTTTCAGCCTTTTCCTCCTCCCAGTATGAAATTCCTGGGATAGGTTCCATTTCCTTGGCACCTACTGTTTCAATAGTCTGATAGTCAAATGGATAAACATATGCATCTCTTTAGAACAGCTTCATTAGTGAGATTGTAACATCCATACTTAGGCTCTGATGGGCTAACCTGAACTCTTCTTCCCATTTGGGCCTGTGCTCTCATCCCAGGGCTCTTGGGGTCCACTGTCTATCATAGAACCTTCCAGCTCTCTCTGAAGGGCCAGGTGTATCTGGTGAGTGGCCAGTAACCACAGTCTGCTTCTCACCTCCTTTCATGGAGTGGAGCCCACAGACTGTTCCACCCCCTCAAAGGCACATTTCCAACATCAGCCAAGTGCCAGGTCCTGGGCTAGGAGCCCAGCCTATGTATTCTATGTCTTGCTTCTGCCCCGAGACTTCCCAGTGAGCAGCCATTGAACTGGAAGTATTGGAGGGGAAGGGAGCCATGTGAAGAGTAAGCCCGGAGGATAGAGAGACTCAGCAGAGGGTGGACATGTCTCCAAGACTGAAAGAGAGCAATAGGAACCTCTGGGGATCGGTGGACACCCTCAGTTTGGCCCAGTAGTGTTAGAGGCAGCAGTTCTCATGAACATCTATGCCTAGCTGTTGAGATTCTTGATGCTGGCTCAGCCTTACTATGGCAGTATGAGTTCTAGTATGGCAGGAAATAGGGACTGGAAACTGTAGTATCAAGATTGACGTATAAAGGAAGTCCGTGGGCTGAGAAAGAATGGATGTCCTTCCCCACGTGGGCTTCATACAACAAATAGCATATTCAGGCCACTTGCAAAGGAAGACTAGGTCTTCATCACCTGGGTTCTGTGAATGAAGGAAGCATGTGTAAGATAAACTGTCTCTTCAAGAAAGTCAGATGCCTTCACAGCAGTCTTAGTTATAATAGCCAGAAGCTGGAAAGAACCCAGATGCCCCTCAACAGAGCAATGGATACAGAAAATGTGGTACACTTACACAATGGAGTACTACTCAGCTATTAAAAAGAATGAATTTATGAAATTCCTAGGCAAATGGTTGGACCTGGAGGGCATCATCCTGAGTGAGGTAACCCAATCACAAAAGAACTCGCACAATATGGACTCACTGATAAGTGGATATTAGCCCAGAAACTTAGAATACCCAAGATACAAGATACAACTTGCTAAACGCATGAAACTCAAGAAGAACGAAGACCAAAGTGTGGACACTTTGCCCCTTCTTAGAATAGGGAACAAAACACCCATGGAAGGAGTTACAGAGACAAAGTTTGGAGCTGAGATGAAAGGATGGACCATCTAGAGACTGCCATATCCGGGGATCCATCCCATAATCAGCTTCCAAACGCTGACACCATTGCATACACTAGCAAGATTTTGCTGAAAGGACCCAGATATGGCTGTCTCTTGTGAGACTATGCTGGGGCCTGGCAAACACAGAAGTGGATGCTCACAGTCAGCTATTGGATGGATCACAGGGCCTCCAATGGAGGAGCTAGAGAAAATACCCAAGGAGCTGAAGGGATCTGCAATCCTATAGGTGGAACAATATGAACTAACCAATTACCCCCCCCCCCCCCCGAGCTCATGTCTCTAGCTGCATATGAATCAGAAGATGGCCTAGTCGGCCATCAGTGGAAAGAGAGGCCCATTGGTCGGGCAAACTTTATATGCCTCAGTACAGGGGAATGCCAGGGCCAAGAAGTGGGAGTGGGTGGATGGGGGAGTGGGTGAGGGAGCGTTCGGGGGACTTTTGGGATAGCATTGGAAATGTAAAAGAAATAAATACCCAATTAAAAAAAAAAGAAAGCCAGATGCCATGACAATAGCCAATCAAGGATCACAGCCTACAGCTTTTGGGGAACCCCCCCCCCACACACACACACACTCACTAGCCTACTTCTACATTAGGGAGCACTTTCCCTTTTTAAAAGGTTTTTCTCTATTTCTAACTGTGAGCCTCTGGTATGATTCTTTGTCCTGGGACTTAAGAGTCTGGAATCATGTGCCCTCTAGACTCAATTGGCCAGACACTAAGCATATTTTCCCTTCTCTTTCTCGTTATCTCTCTATTTTTTTTTTCCTGACTGGCTAAAAGCCTAATCATGCTTTCCCTGACAGCCTGGGCTTTCTCCTGACCTTTGTGCCTAACTTAAAAGGCTCTCAGCCTCCCTCCTCTTCGCAAGCTGCAGGATTTTGCATTTTGCTTTCCTGTTGTTTTTCTCTCAAACTCTAATAAAATTATCCTGGAGATCCCTGTCTTAATTATTTCATTAAAGAGACTAAGAACCCTAAAGGGAGCTCCACTTCCCATCAATAGCTTGTAGAAGTATAGCCTTTCCTGTACACATGCAAGGAGGCACCTCCAGACCCCAACAGAGACTTGTGAAGAGTATTGGGGGGTGTTGCTGAATCTTCGAGAATCTGTACCTCTGCAGCACAGAGGAGGGTCAGAGTGTGTGGGTGGAGGCCCAAGAATGGAAGATGTTGTCATGTAGCTTGCTGCTTTCCTTAACAGGGAGATTCTAGTGTTCTCCAACGCGCACTGATCGGCCTGGAGATGCGAAGTGGGTAAGACTCATAAAACACTTTATCTCCCATTACTCAGGATACCATTCCTTCCCTGCCCCAGGCGCCAGCGTCACCCCAGAAGGAGGCATTTGGTAAAAATTAAAAGGCATTCGCTGCATCTCATTTTATGCATGGATGAAGTCTGAAGGTTTGGTGATTAGAGTGGAAAATGCAAATATCAGACAAACGTGATAGAATATTCAGAAGCAAACGTCAAATTTGAGTTTGTGAGTAAATCACAGGGAATCGCACCCATGGCCTCTCAGACCTGGAGCTGGCACAGGTGTCGGGTGTGCAGGGAGTAGGGCTGTGCTCAGCAGTTGCTCTTTCCTCCCCCATCATGGGGTGGATGCCCTGCCAGGTGAGGGGAGAGACAGTCCAGCTGCAGGCTCCACAGCTGCTCTCCAGTCACTCCTTTCTGCTTTTACTCCCCTGCCAACCCCTACTGTGAGAGATCAGGATCAGAGAGCTGAGCACATACATGCAAGTCAGGGACACACACATTCCACCAGGAGAACCTGCTTTGCTAATACCCCCTGAGAAAACAAGCAACTGTGTGCCTAAAACATTTCCTCTTTCCCTAGAGGATTGGGAGGTGGACACAGTTTCCAGCCACCTGCATGTGTCTGATAGCAAAGGCCTAGGTGAACACAATTCTGTTATTCATCATCAGAGAGCAAGTTCCACAATTGACCAGCACGATACAGACGCTTTAGTGCCAAAGAGGGGACTAGGCACTGTCTCTAGAATAGTGCTGGGTGTGAAGTTATTGCCCACAGATAAATTCTGCAAACAGCTGCCTGCAATAGCATTTATGTTGGAACGCATGCATGAGGTCATTATCCGGGGTTTTATAGGCCATTCCTTGGCTCAGCCCCAGGGCTGCTTATGGCTTTGTAGAAAGGCAACATCACACTTTATGAGTGACAGATGGTATTTATCACACCTTGCATGATTATTCATGGAGATAGGGCTGGGGGGCCCCTGCAGGTGGAACTTGAGTGGGTGCCCACGGGCAGAGCTGCTCTAGTCAGAGATGGGACTGTCTTACTGTCTGAGCGAGTCACAGCCATGGTCTTGTCACTGTGCCTCGGGCTTTCTTAGCTTCGGGGAAGGCCACTATGTCTCTGAGCTGGCTCTGTCATGTCCTATCTCTCTGGCTCTAAAGCATCTATATGGACTTCCTTGCCCAGGACTTAACTCTTCTTGAAGAAGGCCAATCAGAAGCCTGAGCGCTCACTCAGGCCACATCAAGAAGTAAATACCACAGTCCCTTCTGTTGCCTCACTGTGGCTGGGGCTGAACAGTCCTCCTTTGGGCTCAGGGTAACACCTGCTCAGATATGCCTGATGCAGCTTTGCGGGTATCCCAGCAGAATTTGGAAAGCAGGTTCAATTTACTTGGCTCAGTGAGTTAACAGCTTAAACACCAGTGCAAGCTACAGTTCCCTTTTGCTTTTCTGCTCCAAAGGCTCAAGGAAAGACTGCGTGGGAAGCTGGGACTGGGCCTCAGTTGATAGAGTATATGCCTGGTTTGTACAAACCCCTGGGTTTCACCCCAAGCCTTGCATAAGTCAAGCGGATTGATGAATGGAGGTAGAGGTGGAGACAGGAGGATCAGAAGTTCAAGGTCATGCTCAGTTATGTAATGAATTGGAACCGTGGAAACATGAGACTATTTCTCAAACAAACAGATGAGAGCAGGCTGGAGAGGTAAGTCGGTGGTTAAGAGCACATACTGCCTTTGCAGAAGATCTAGATTCCGTTTTCAACACCTACATGGGAGTCCACAACCATCTGTAACTCCATTTCTATGGAAAACATACTCCTCTTACTTCTGTGGGCATCGGACATGTGTGGAGTGCATACATATACATGCAGGCAAAACACTCAGACACATGAAATAAATAAATCTTAAATTTCAAGAAAAGGTAGTATGACAGACAGCAAGCTCAGAAGGGCAAGGAACACAGGTCTCACTCTTAATGTTGACTGTCTCATTGAGTCTTGGGGTCTATACCACACAGATCCCAGGGCTCCTGAGCGTTCTCTAAGCCTGCACACGTGGGGACCTATCTCTTTGTTTCTCTGCATGGTACTGCTCTACACTGTTGACCTCTGAGATGGTCTGAGCCATCCACACCATTTTCTTTTTCTCTTTCTTTTCCTCTTTCTTTTTCTTTGCTTTTTCCATTTTTATTAGGTATATTCTTCATTTACATTTCAAATGCTATCTGGAAAGTCCCCTATACCCTCCTCCACCCTGCTCCCCTACCCACCCACTCCCACTTCTTGGCCCTGGTGTTCCCCTATACTGGGGCATATAAAGTTTGCAAGACCAAGGGGCCTCTCTTCCCAATGATGGCCAACTAGGCCATCTTCTGCTACATATGCAGCTAGAGACAGGAGCTCTGGGGGTACTGGTTAGTTCATATTGTTGTTCCACACACCATTTTCAAAGTCAATGATGTCCTCATACTGTGGCACTATGGGTGACTTAATTTTGTGAGTGGACCTAGGGAACTCCAGGACTGTGGTGTGTCACATGACCTTTAGAAAATACCCTGTCATGATCTGAAATATCTAGAGCTTCTGCCATTGCCACAGGGATGGAATATTGTTTGGGCCCTCACTGGAAAATATAGTTCCTTCCCCAGCTCTGACTGTCCCTCTAGTGCACCCCCAACAAGCATCATTTCCTAGCTACAGCTCCAGAGATGGTATCCAGCCTGGATTTATGGACTCTGGAGCTCTGGATGAGATTGCAGGGGGCATGTGGCCATGCAGCAGGCTCTCTGGGTCCTCACATTATGCCAGGACCCAGCCATGCAGATTGTTCCCACCAAAGGCTGCAGGATGAAGCTGCTCATAGGTGCCAGGGCCCCTGGGATGAGGACATGTTGGTTAATTTTTGTCAACGTGCCACAATCTTAGACAAGCCCAGGAAGAAGGAATCTCAATTGAGGAACTGACTTCATATTGGCATGGGAAGCATTCTGTCGATTGCTAAATGAAGTGGGAGGGCCCAGGCCATTGTGGATGGTGCTACCAAAGGCAGATGGTGCTGGGCTATATAAGAAAAGTATTGAAACAAGCTAATAAACAGTCTTCCTCCAGGGTCTTGGCTTCAGATCTGTCTCGTGCTCCTGTCCTGAGTTACCTCAGTCACAGACTGTGTGACCCATAAGCCGAAGGAAAACTCCCTGGGTTGTTTCTGGTCAGTGTTTATCACAGCATCAGAGAAACAAATTGAACAGGGAAAGAATACCCAGAATTCAGTGGTGTCTTGAAACGTAGGAGGGAAATTGTGAGAGTTGGTCTTGACTATAAACTTAATGAGATTTAGAATCACTAAGGAAACAACCTCTGGGCATGTCTTGGAGGGAGTTTCTAGGCTGGGTAAATTTGAGGCAGAAGACCCACCATGAATGTAGGTGGCACTGGGTTATGGGCTAGAGTCCTGGACAGCATAAGAAGAAAGTGAAGTAAGGACCAGAATTCATCTCTCTCTGCTTCCTGACAGTGGATGGACTGTGACCGACCGCCTCCTGCTCCTGCCGCCATGCCTTCCCCAGCCATGATGGACTGTGCACTCTCAGACTGTGAGCCAGAGTAAATTCTTCCTTGGGGTTCTTTTGTCAGGTGTTTGTCACAGCAGTGGAGGTAATTAGTACAGAAACTGTGTCCCTTTCAGGTGTGTTCTTGAAGAGTCTTCCCGGCTGAACGCCGAATATAAGGGAAGAAGAGTCACAACACAGTGACAACTCCCTTGGGCAGGGCTTATAGGGGCTGGAGACTGGAAGAGTTCCACTAGGAGGAGGTTGTGTATTTAATTGCTCTGGCTGTGCCTCATGGCATTCTCTGTCTCTGTCTGTCTATCTCTCTCTGTCTGTCCTTCGCCTCTGTCTGTCTGTCTGTCTGTCTGTCCCTTCCTCTATCTCCAAAGAGTCTTTACTCATGATCAATAAACCCTGACTGTGTGCTGGAGCTATTTAAGTGTGAAAGCCACATTAAAATCACGTAGCCCAGTTCTGTGGAACCCCATCTGGTGACAGAAGATGGAAGTGAAGGGATGACTGCCCACTGCAGGGATTGGGGTCCCATGAGTCCACCTCAGCTCCTATGGAACTTTTCATGGGTAGGAGGGACAAGACAGAGGATTCGAGGTCTGAATGACTAGGAGAGTGGTGCTGGACCTGGTCATTTGTGCCATTGTGGGGTATTCATAGAAGGAGGAGGAAGAGGAGAAAGAGGAGGAGGAAGAAGAAGAGGAAGAGGAGGAGGAAGAGAAGGGGGGAGGAGGAGGGGGAGGAAGGGGAGGAGGGAGAGGAAGAAGATGAGGTGGTTCCACCAAGAATCACTGGGCAGGGTAGGCTTTGTAGAAAAAGCCTTCTTCAGGGTTGAGTGAATAGGGCTGGGGGCACGGAGTGCCCCTTCTGTCACCCTTCTGTCCTGACACTGCAGCAGGAATCCATCTTACATATTCAAGTTTTTAGATAAGAGGTTAGTGTCCTGAAATTCTAAAGTCCAGTTTATGTTGGTATTGTAGCTCTGTTGGTAGAATGTTTGCCTAGCATGCAGGATCCCCCAGTTCTATCTTTAACACTGTATAAACTAAACCACGAGGTAGTTTTATATGCTTGTAATCCCAGAACTGGGAAGATGGAGGCAGGAGAATCAGAGATTTGAGGCCAGCCTGGGCGGTATAAGACTCTGTGCCATTTTTACTTCTCATAGATTAAATAAATAATCTTACCTCTGAGTAGCCTAAGGGCTGTCCTAGGCAGCTCTTGAGCTCAGATTCTTACAGGAGAAAAGGCACACCTCTGTGTTTTGGGTTTTTGAATTATTTTTTAATATATATGCGCTCATGTGCACACATGCGTGCGTGTGTGCGTGCGTGTGTGTGTGTGTGTGTGTGTGTGTGTGTGCGTGTGCGTGTGTGTTGTGTTATGTGTGTGTGTGTGTTGTGTTATGTGTGTGTGTGTGTTGTGTTATGTGTGTGTGTGTTGTGTTATATGTGTGTGTGTGTGTGCGTGTGTGCATGTGTGCATGTGTATATGCTGGTGCTTATTAAGGCCAGAGGACAATATCAGACATCATCATTGATCACCCGCTACCTTTTTTTTACGAAGGTTCTATCACTGATCCCAAAACATGCTGATTAGATTGGACTAGCTGGCCAGCTCTAGAGATCCCGGCCTGCCCCTCCCACTGCTGGGAGTCACATGCATCACACCTGCCTATAAATCCGTGTCAGGGACCAAATTTAGGTCCTCATGCTTGTGCAGAAAGGATTTTACCAATTGATTTAGCTCATCCTTTTTTTCTTTTCCTTTTTTTTTTTCCCCCTGCTTGGGGTTTTACTCTGGCAATCCTGCCTGAGACTTCACAATGCTGGAATGTCTCAGGTTTCTATTGCTGTGGTAAAACACCATGACCTTTAAAGGAACTTGGGGGTGGGGTGTGGGGAGGATTTATTTCAGCTTACAGTTTGCAGTCCCTCATAGAGGGAAGTAATGTCAGGAGCTCAAGCAGGAGCCTGGAGTAGGAACTGGAAAAGAGGCAGTAAAGGAATAGGACTTCACTGGCCTGCTCTCCATGGCTTGCTCAGCCTGCTTTCTTGTACCTCCCAGGACCACTTACCTGGAGATGGTACCACCCCAGCTGGTGTGTGTAAAGGTAGAGCCTTATGTTGTCCAGGCTAGCCTTAAACTGACTGTCTAACCAGGGATGTCCTTGAATTTCTAATCCTTTTCCCTTCAGTTCTTAAGTGCGGGGATTTCAGGTATGTACAATCATGTTGCATATGTGTGGTGCTGGGATGGCATGTTAGGCAAGCAGTCAGTCAGCTGGGCTACAGCCCCAACCCCTCTGCTTGTGTGCACTTATGAAGTCACCACCTAAGATGCTTCAGGGTCCTCCAAGCCCATCTTGACCTGAAGTTCTGCAGCAGCTGCTCGCTGGGCTCTTCCTAGTCTCTTGTGCCTTGGATGCCCAATTGCCCCTGAGAGGGGTGCCTGTGAGCTTCGAAATGCTTTCTTACAGATTTTGTCAGTCTGTGACACACATCAGGTCCTTTACCAAACAAGGACTCTGGCTGCTCGCAGGCCAGCTGCTCAAGGCTTCACAAAGTTGAGGAGATGCAGAACAGTGGGGTACTCTGTAGACTTCTGCAGCAAAAATGAGCAGCTTGCAGCACCGGGGGTGGGTGGGAGGGACAGGCAGCAATCTGCTCTCCCTGGGCCCAAGAACCCCTGGGGAGGTAGGGGTGAAGCAGGTTTTCTTTCAGCCACTCACTGGGATGGAGGGGTTGCTGACGAGAGCCTCGGCAGACTGAGAATTGTGTTCTCTACTGAGGAACCCCTAAGAAGGAGGCTAGTGAGGAGGTCTGTTATCATAATTATTAAAGTCAGCATCTACCTCCCTAACACATCAGACTCTGCACTTGTCCATAACAGGACAAATAAAGAGAGTTAACTGTGAAAAGCAGGCAACGGAGATGAACTCAACGTGGCCACATTGGGAAGAGGAACAAATGGGTCCAGTGATGGTCCCTCCTTCAAATCCACCTTCAGGGTCTTGTCATGTTTAAGTTTAAAAGAGCAAAAGGTAGGCATAGCTAAGCCGTCCTGGTCACCGTTGTCTCAGATCCAGTCTTTCCTACAGGGGTCTGAGAAGTTTTCTGAACTGTGTAAAATCTCTTTTCTAAAGACAAGTTCCCCCTCTGATTGCCACAAGGCCTCAAACCCTACTCTCCCTTTTCCCCAAGGTGAGACTCCTGGGGAAGTGTCAGTTCCTTGGGCCCATGGCTTCAATAGTTTGGTAGCCAAATGGAAGAGCATAAGAATCCCATTAGAATGTCTTTATTCAAGAATGATAGAGACTTTCTCCCCACCCCTGACTCAAACTCCCTGCAGGTTGTTGCATCCTCCCTCTATCCTAGGCCCAATGATGTGCTGGAGCCAGCCAATGGTAGTAGTCTTTATAAAGAATATAGAGCCTGAGTAAAAATGGGCCAAGTAGAGTCAGGGATGTGAGGATCACTTTTAGGGACTCAGCCCCAACTGGGACAGGACAGGCTTCACCAGACCAGTGCTGCTCCAGTGACAGAGCCTCAAGGGACCCCTCCCAGCTTACATTACGTTAGGTTCCACTTCTGTCCTCACTGTTGGGCCATCGTTACCTACAGACACCCACACCACTGTGGCCTGGCACATGCAACTGCAGGTGCACAGATTTAAATAGAATCCAGAGAGGTCATAGTCTAGACTCTAAAAACAGAACCTGAGGACAGGAGTGACTTGGGTGCCCACAGTATTGCCAGATGACACACACTTTTCAAATAATACCACTTCTACAGATTGCAGCCTTCTGACCTGTGTTTGACCCCATGGCACATCCCACAGGCCTTTCTTCTGCAGTACAGACAAGGAGCTCAGCATCCCATAATAAAGCTGCTACCTATCTTGGATATAGCAAGATCTGAAATGTTTCCCTTTCCCAAATCTGGAGAGAGAACTTGGGTTGGCTGAGCAATCTCAGCCCAGCAGCTAAGAACAGATGTTACTGGCAGCTGAACTCCGTCCCAAATCCCAGTGAGATGACCCCCAAATATGCAGTTTACCTAGCCTCTACCCCTCCCATGGTTCTCATTGGATCTCAGTGCTGTCCAGTGATTGTGAGGACTCTGGAGATGGAGGAGCCACGCTGCAAACCAGAACCTGGAGCCACAGTGAACTCCTCAACCTTAGGATGTTTCTAGTCTTACTGAATCAAGAACAAAGCAAGAATGTGGGTTGTGGCCAGGGTTGGTTTAGATGCCTGTGGAGCCAGCTGGATCAGAAGACAAAAGCTATTTTCTGCAATGAGTGAATGTGGAGGAAGTGGAACTGTTCCGATGACCCCAGGCTCCTTGCTGTCCCTACACGCTGGTTCCTTGGCTCAGCCTCATGAGACCCTCGCTGTGCGAGCAGCTGCACCTCTACTGTCCGTCTTTCTTGGCCAAGGGCATATATATATGCTCATGGACCATTTGCCACAGTGGGAAATGAGTGTGAAGAGTTGTGGAGTCAGGCATCGTGGTACACAACTGTAATCCTAGTACCTGGGGCTAAGGCAAGAAGATGGAGAGAGTTCAAGGTCAACCTGGGCTACTTAGAAAAAGGTAGAAAGAGCACACTGCTCTCATCCCATCCCCAAGACTCCACACATCCAGTAATGAATCGAAGAAACAGTGACCTTCCTGAACAACTGCATCTTCCCTCTTGTTCCATACAAAGATAAATGAGGGGTCTAGAGTCTGGGGATGTAGCTCAGTTGCTAGAATGAGTCCTTGGCATTACAAAGTCCTTGGGTTACATTCCCAGTACTGCACAAACTGGATGTGGTGGTGGCACTTGCGTTTGGCCTCAAGACTCAAAGGGGTCGGGAAGGAAGAGCGTGCATTCAAAGTCATCCTTAAGAACACAGTGAGTTACAGACCACCCTGGGCTGTAAGAGACCCTGTGTCAACAAACCAACACACAAAAAAAAACAAAAATCCAGATAAACAAACAAAAAAGCAAGAACAAAAACAAAGAAAACAAGGTGAGGAGACCCAAAGGGGCTTCCTAGAGGAAGGCATCTGAGTGACGTAAGGAGCCATTGGGCTATGCCCTGCTCCACTTCCTGCCCACTTCCTAGCTGCTGGATCTTGCTGAGACTCAAAGGAGCTAACCCTCCTCAGGAGTTAAAGCACTGGTCCTAGTGTTAAGCACAGCTTTTTGTGCTAAGCACCTCTTTTGTTATTACTTTCCCTTAAATTAGCTGAGGTGTCAGCCCCAAGGTGATTTGACTCCCAGAGGAAGCTGTTAAATCCATCCCAAGTGTCTAGCCGCCCTGAGCTGATAACTATTAACCAGCCTGTCTGGCAGCCCCGTAGCTTTGAACTCTTCACCAGCACCTTGGTGACGCTAAAACACAACTTAGCTGCTTGCTGTTGAAGCACAACTCCAGATGATACTGCTCTAGCTATGACTGGTTCAAACAGCTTACACTCAGCCTTTTGCCCTCATAAGCCTCCCTGGTCGCTAGCTGACTCCCCCCACCCCCCCCCCCACCAGAGGAGGAGCACGTCTCTGATACCCAGCCAAAGGCAGTGCTTGTTGCAAATACAATGCTTAAGTATGCAAGTAGGATTGCTGTGATTGGTGTGCATATCCACACCCCCTTTCTAGCTATATAAGCATAGGCTCACGCATGCACGCACGCTCACGCGCGCGCGCACACACACACACACACACACACACACACACACACGCGCGCGCGCGCCGTTTGACTCACTTTTCAAGCTAACCAGAAGACAATCCCCCTACCTCTGGGCTTCCTTGTAATGTTGTAACCTTAGGCCAGTGGTCTTTTCTGGTGGACCGTCAGTCTTTATCACTAGTCGGGTGGGCTGAGTTGGTAGCACGGAGAGAAAACAGTAGATACAACAGAGCAGCGCCAGAAGCAGGACCCAAAGAGTGGCCACGAAGCTTGAAACAGCAGAGGCAGCGGTACCATGTGTGGTGGTGGAGACAGTGAGTGGGAGAGGGCAGGGAGCCCAGGCTGAGGATGGATGATGATTGTGGACAGCCAGAGATCAGAAGCTGCAGACCATTATGGCTGGGAGAGTGCCAGAGAAATATCCAGGCTTCAGAGCCAAAGGCTGAGGGTCCCAGCGCCCGAGGCCTATTTTGGGAGCCACTGATACCAGGGGATGCTGCTTACTTGCGGCCGTTCTGGAATTGGAGGATTACAATAGCTGCCAAGTGCCAGGGGGACTAGTGGTTAAAGTCCAGAGCAATAAACTTCTGGCTTGAGCACCTTGCGGCATAAGCCCATGGCTTCTAAAGCCGAGAGCAGTGCAGCGGACTTTCAGTTCAGGTTTGGTGCTGTGCTTTAGTTAAGGCTCTCTGGAGGAAAAGAGCAATAGAATGTGAACTTCCTAGGCTGGCTTCCATGATGCAGGCTGGGTAGTCCAACAATGGCTGTCTGCATGCTAGAGAGGCTAAAAAAATTGGGAGCTGCTCAGTCCAAGAGGCTAGATGACTTAGTAGTTCTTCTGATTGGGTGTTGAAATCCCAGAAGGTTCCTGGTGAGCCATTGGTTTTCGGTTTACATGGGAAGGCCAAAGAAGTTGGATTCTGATGATCAGTGAAGATCCATGGCTGTATTGCCCGGAACATAGCCAATCTCATTTGATGTCGGCAAAGGATGACAGCAACAGTAACAGCAATACAGTAGACACACTCACCAGCAAAGCAAAGGCGTGAAGGCCAAAAGCAACATTGCTTTCCCCTCAGACCTCCTTATATCTGGACCACTGGTGGAGGGTGCTGCCCACTCAAGGGAAGGGCCTTTCCCTCTGCCTCAGTTAAAGCTTCTGGGAAATGTCTTCCCAGTGATTTCTGGGAAAAATCCACCCAGAGGGGCATCTGTTAGTCTTAGATCCAACCAAGTTTACAACCAAAATTACCCATCACAGAGCTGTCAGTCTCTGGCTTGCCAGTACTCGGGAACTCAAGAGCCCTGAACTTCCAGCCCCGGAAGAGCTTCTCCTCACCTATCCAAAATGTAGATAGATCTATATAGATAGATCAGGACTCCAGAGAGCGTATTAATGACATGGGCAAGAAGAGGAGCTGCCACCCTGGTTTCCATAGCTGCAGACTTCGTGTTTCTTTGTATTCATGGGGTCACGTGTTAGAACCAAGGAACTTGGAGGCCTCTGTTCCCAAGAAGCAGCTTCAGTTCCAGCACTAGTGAATTTGTGAGATACACAGGTACCTCTCAATGAGCATAGCAGCCATTACCATCTTCATGAGAGCAGCCGTGACTCCTTTCAAGAGATCCTCAAGACCTGCCCTGTTGGCCTTCTGTCACTGCCCTGTTGGCCTTCTGTCATTGAGGAAGGACTGGGGAAGGTCATACAACAAACATCACCTAAGGTTCTAGCTACTGCCTTCTGTGTTGTTTTAAAAAAACAAAAACAAAAACAAACAAACAAACAAAAAACATCCATTTAATTTTACCAGGAGCCAGATGCTGGGGTGAAAGGCTGCTAGCTCAGAGAGGCAGAGAAAGCAGCCAGCTGACCTTCCTCTTCACACTGTCTGAGATACCCTTCAACCCAATGTCTCGCCTTTCTCTTTCCTGGGTTTTCTTATGCTCACTCCCTGTCAACTGGTTGCTTGCTCTGCCTCTTGAACTATCATTGACTTAGTTCTAGTGTGTATTAAGGCTGGGCCAAACCACAAGTACTTGTTTACAGTAAATAGAAAGCTCTTGGGTTAAAAGGTGTGTGTCAGGGATGAGCCACACCACAACAAGGTTCTTCTAGTTCACAGTCTTGGGGTTCACAATGTGATCAAATATCTTGCAACACTTCTGTAGCCCCCTTCTAGCTCTGTGTAATTCCGACCCATCTCTAGATGATATGGGGGAATGTTAGAAGTTGGAAGGTTAGCAAAAGGAGGAACGCCATTTATGCAGCCATGGAGAAGTATAATCCATACTGAGGTGAGACTATTCAGCAATGTGGCTGCTTTGGGCTCACTTACACTCCTGTAGGTAACCCCTCACCTATACTCAATACATAGGCCCAATAAAGTCATTGCTCACCAGGCTGAACTTGGGTAGAATTGAATGTTGGTCTGTCATTGGGTAAGAAGGTGCTCATTTGCATCTCCCCAGGAACAGTTCACACCCAGGACACCCAGGTCCTTGGATTTGTTTATCACCTTCCTCCATTTTCCCTCAGCCCAATCTTAGCCTCCCATTGCAAGAATACTGTCATTAAAGTGCGAGGTAGGATGTTCAGGATTTATAGCCACAGAGTGCACATGGGAACAACTCCACAGAGCGTGAGTAAGTCAAGAATTTTACTGCCACTTTCATGATGGACAAGGGCATAGCTGCTACTGGAGGACAGGACAGGCTATAGTGGACCTCAGACCCTGGCTGGGTTTGTCACCAAAGTCTGCTAGAGAGGAATTAACCTTGACTTTGTTTTCCCTTTTATCCTCCAGACTGGCTGACCTTCAGCCTCTGTGTGAAGGTCTCTACATTCCTAACATGTTCTCCTTTACTGTGGATACATGAATATGTCCTGCCTCTCCCCGTCCTTTCGTTCATGGTGGCTAGGCTGATTGGCTAAAAATGCTTCCTATCACCACAGCACAGCCACAATTTCCACACGAGGGTGGTTTGAGGAAATGACCTCTTATACCAGGCAAATAAGACCATAGGGAACCACCCAACTGCCACTTCCTGTTGTTGTGTCCTCACTGAGGATGGAGTTTCCAGGAGACTGGAAAGGTCACTCAGGGGGTGTGGTGGGCTCTGCCCAGTTTGGGTCATGTACAGTGGCGAAGGTGGTAAGCTACATTAGCTCGCAGAACATATACAGCTGACAGACCACATCCCCTCAAGGGCCACAATCTCCTCCCATTCCTTTCTATCTCCTGGACAATAGTGATAAGCTCACTTTTTATTGGGTACCTCAAAGTTGCCTTTGTCCTTAGAGGCTTGGATAATTATGAAAGAAGAATTCAGCATAGCTCTGGGCTACAGATTGCTCGTGGATCAGAGCTGGGGTGATGATTGCAGCCATCTGCCCCTAGGTAACATGTAGCCTGTCCACCTAACCCACCTGTCTCCCTGCTGAATTGACACTAGTTTTAAATCAGGGCTTTTTAGAGCTCAAGTGACCAAAGTGCCTGAACCTCAGCACCAATAGTTTCTTGGGATTCTGGAAAGCTCCTGATACAGAGAGTGTTGTGATGGGCTATGGTTGAACCAGTCCTCCGTGGAGCTGCCCAGCTTCCCAAATGACTAGCCATGATCTACAGTGAGGACACTGCTGTAGAATGGGCTCCTCTGAGCAAAAGAGTGACTATCTTCATCAGATCAGCTGTCTTTGATTTTTATTACAACTATAAACTGTTGACATTCCTCCCCAGGAAAAGGACATAGAGGACATGGGAAGAATAGCTGGGCCTTCATCTATAGTCCAGCTATCCCTCCAGCCATTTGTATGTAATACTACCCTAACTGGAAGAGATGTTAGAGTCTATAAGCTAGGAAGCTGCATTAATATGGCTATGGGAAAAGCCATCATTTGGGACGTAGTGGTTTGAAGAAGAATGACTCTTGTCTTAGGGATTTATTGCTATGAACAGACACCATGACCAAGACAACTCTTATAAGGACAACATTTAATTGGGGCTGGCTTACAGATTCAGAGGTTCAGTCCATTATCATCAAGGCAGGAACATGGCAGCATCCAGGCAGGCATGGTGTAGGAGGAGCTGAGAGTTCTACATCTTCATCTGAAGGCTGCTAGCAGAATTATGACTTCCAGGCAGCTAGGATGAGGGCCTTACAGCCCATGTCCAGAGTAACACACCTATTCCAACAAGGCCACACCTCCTAATAGTGCCACTCTCTATACAAACCAACACAATTCTGATAAGCTCATGTATTTGAATACTTGGTGTCCAGCTAGTGGAACTGTCTAGGAAGGGTTAGGAGGTGTGGCCTTTGGAGGAGGTATGTTACTGGGGGATAAGCTTTGATGTTTCAAAAGCCCATGCCATTTTCAGTCAAATCTCTCTCTCTCTCTCTCTCTCTCTCTCTCTCTCTCTCTCTCTCTCTCTCTCTCTCTCTCTCTCTCTCTCCCTCTCTCTCTCTCTCCATGTAAGCTCTTAGTTACTGTTTTAGCACTGTGTCTGCCTGCCAGCTGCCATGCTCCCTACCATAATGGTCTCAGATTCTTAATCCTCTGGAACTGTGAGCCGAAGCTAAAGGCTTTCTTTTCTAAGTTGCCTTTGTCATGGTGTTTTGTCATGGAAATTGTAAAGTAACTCTGACACAGGGTCATCTACTCTCCAGCCCATAACTCCTTATCCATGCTCTGTAAGCCTGATGACCTCATTAGTTCTCTAGGGTGAATTTTAGTAAACCTGTACCTTGGCTTGGCACTCAAGGGAGTTAACATTGTTTGAATCTCCCCTGGGAAGTCATTCTCTAAGCAGACACCATGGATTGTGAGAAAGGCAATCTTGTATAAATGTATACATGTGTACACATGTATATAGATGTGGGTATGCAAACAATGTGTGCGCATGTATATGGATGTAGGTATGTGTGCACATGTATATGGATGTGTGCAATGTGTGCACGTATATATAGATGTCGGTATGTGTGCAATGTGTGCACATGCATATAGAAGCCAGAGATAAGCCTCACACTCAGGACATCAGTTTTCCTTGTTTCTTTAGGACCTGGGGTGTTGTGAAGTGTTTACTGTAAGCTGCATCCCTGTACCCAGAAATAACACTCTGAGACTCAAATACAGTTACAAATACCTAGGTCATATAGCTAGGCTTGTTCCCAGACTAGCTTATAGCTTAAAACCTCATTATTTTAAGTTCTTCCATGTGACTGGTTACCTTTGCTTAGCTTTCACACATCTGTCCTCCGTGTCTCAGGATGCATTCTCCCATGCCTGACTCTATCCCAGAATACTTTTTGCCTACTGAATGTCCCACCTTCTATTTCCTGCCTCATTAGTATGCCAATCAGCTTTAATTGACAGGTGTTGTGTCCATATAGTATGATAAGAGATTTTTCTCTACATTGGAACCTGCCAATTAGCCTGTGCTGGCTGGCCAGAGAGCTCCGGGGATCATTTTTTCTACATCTCATCTTTGCTCAGATTACAGGTGAGCACTATCCTTCTTAGCCTTGTGTGTGGGTGCTGGGGATCAAGCTCAGGTCCTCACACTGATAGGGCATGCACTTTCAGGACCAAGCCATCTCTCCAGTCCATCCTGTTATGTCTTAAAGGCATACTGGCTTTCTGAGATGCAGTTGTGGGGATGGAGCACTGTTTTCTTTGCTCCTGTCCTTCTTCATTGCTGTTCTCTCCTCCTGGGGATCAGGAAGCTGCCACAGCCATGGCTTCTAAAGATGCTGGAAAGGTGCCTGGGAGACTGGGGTGTCTAATCACCAGACTGAAATTGCATTCGCCAGCCTTAAGGTGAAGTTGGCTGACTTGACCAGAGGAAGAAAGGAGGAAAAAAATTGAAACTCGAGGAGCAGTTGTCATGCTGACCAACGACCAAGCTCTGAGCATCACTACAAGATAGACCTCCTAGTAGTGAAGGTTCGAAGACCAGGGATCTGTTCTAGATGAGAATGACAGTGATTTGGTGGCTTGCACGGTCCTTCTGGGATTAAACAGAATAGTAGTTCCATCAGTGCTAAGCCAGCACAGACACCGACGTCACTGCTGCAGATGCTTGTGTCTCTACTTTAACAAATGGTCTTAATCGAGGGAAATGCACTTTGAGCATTGTGGACAATTGTGCAGGCTTGGGTACCATTTGAGCGCACAGTGAATCCTTATTTCATGTTTCTGCCTCATGGGAAGCCTTGGGAACCTCACGAAGCCTGTTTCCATTGTTGCAAACCTTTGTAATGAGGTCATGCCTCCCTCCGTGGTGATGGTGGAATGTATCACTAAGGAGTAGCCTGGAAGGACTTTCTAGGCAACAGTCTTGTGGCTACGTGACATCTCATTATGAGCCCTGTGGTGGTTTGAATGAAAATGGATCATTTGTATGCTCACAAGGGGTGACACTATTGGGAGGGGTGACACTATTGGGAGGGGTGACACTATTGGGAGGAGTGATCTTGTTGGTGTAGATGTGGCCTTGTTGGAGGACTTATGTCACTAAGGATGGATGAGCTTTGAGGTTTCAGATGGTCAACACAGGCCCAATCTCTCTCTCTCTCTCTCTCTCTCTCTCTCTCTCTCTCTCTCTCTCTCTCTCTCCTGCCTGCTGATCCAGATGTAGAACTCTTAGTTACCTTTCCAGCACCATGTCTGCTTGCATGCTGCCATGCTTTCTGCTATGACTATAATGAACTAAATCTCCGAACTGTAAGCCATCCACAATTAAATGTTGTCCTTTATAAGACTTGCCATGGTTAGAGCAGGCTTCCTGGGAGACAGGCATAGCTGTGGGGTGGGGGTGGTGTGGACATGCCAATCTGTATCAAATGTAGGTGGAGGTGCAGATAGGAATGGGGCTCTGACAGGGCAGGGCAGAGTCTATGTCTGCTGGCCTCTGTGGGGTCCCAGCTTGCATGGGGGTTGAGGCAGGGGTCTCACCTGTGTCCCTGGTTAGAACAGTCCTCCTGGGAGAAAAAAAGAATACATAAATAAATTAATTAATTTAAAAGAGAGAAGAGAGAGTCGTGGCATTTCTTCACAGCAATAGAACCTTGACTGCAACAGGCCCCAACTCTTTCCCTTACTTTTAAAGACTCTTGATTTTTCAGGGATAGCCATCTGAGAGTCATCTCTTTCAAGGGGTTTAGTAGAGATGGCAGACCTTCTGGTTCTCAGGAAGTGGCTTAGGCTAGCACATTGCAACAGATATGTGTTTGCATACACTCTACACATGTTCAATTTATGTAAACACTTGCGTGTCTTCTGTGTTCTTCATCTGCCTTCCATAGGAGAGTGTGGTCATTTCCTTGTGAGAAGATTGTGATTGATGCTCAGGTGCTGTGGAGTTGGCAAGAATGTGTTCTCTGGGGCTTCATGAAGGATGATGAACAACACTTAATGGTAAGGGGCCTGTACTTGAAAGCCATAGAGATTGATATGTGATCAGGCGTGTGCATACACACACACACACACACACACACACACACACACACACCTGTATGTATGTGTAAAGGAACACATGCATGCATGCATGCGTACTTCTGTGTGAATGTCAAATATATGCACACATCTGTGCATGCTAATGGCCTCTGTGCACAGACAGCCATGTCTTGTGTGTACACGCATGCACTTGTGTGTACACCCAGAGAGCCACACATACCTAACAGCCACACAATCTTATGTACAGAGACACTAACAGGAGGTTTGGTAGAGTCAAGTGTCTCTGGCAGCCTTGAGACTATTCAGAGCCTGCAGGAATAACATATATAAGACATTTCACATATAGAAGCCTTGTCTCTAGATGCTCTAGGCACTTGCATGGTGTTTTTGCTGCTGATCCACTGTATACTGAGCTGATTTCATGTCCTTGGTTCCCAGCCTCTGTCTCACTTGCAACAAAGCCCTTTCACATGTTTCTTAAGAGAACCGGAGTTGAGGAAAGTTTATGTATGTCACACCTGAAGGCAGAGGCATGACCATGAGTGTAGGTTGAGCCCTGGCGTTTAAAGAGGTGCAAGTCAAAATCCCTGGAGACCAAGGGTATTGCTTTAGGACTTAGGGTGATGTTTTAGCTCAGTCTCAGGTAACATAGATGGGGTCTTCCCTCTCTCTATGGTCTGGGACACCAGCTGGGGCACAGACCATGGTGGGTACGAGTGTAGTAAAAGGAGGTGCATTGCCCTTGAACTCTGAGGCAGGTGGTATCTGGGAGGCCCAGGCTTTCTCAATGCAGGCATGTCTTCCAACCTTGTCTTGCATTGAGCTCCTGCTCCCAAGAAGCTGGGGTCCTGTCCACCTTCGTTAAACCTCATCCTGAGGCACCTAAAAACCATCAGAGTTAACACCAGTGTCCCAAGTACCTAGTCTTTCAGGGGTCTTCTCACCCTTCAGTGGATGCAGTTAGCTTAGAATAGATTTGTGTGGGGCTTGAACCCTGAGATTGGTGCATTATGCTGGTTCCCAGCTAGCTGTCATGCTAGGCTGCAGAGCACCTGAACTAGACTGCAGAAAGTACCTGCCAGAGCGTGACACACAGGGGAAACTAGGCAGAGTATTTCTGCCACAGACTCCTTTCCAGCTCTCCTTTATAAAGAAAAGAAAAAGTCAGAAACTTTCTCTCCAGGCCAAGGATAAATTAGCTAAGGACAAATGCAGTGCGATGATCATTTATCATCCAGCCCAGAGAGGATGCTGGGAGCTGTCCTGGCCTGTGACTCAAGGTTAGAAGCCTTGCTTTCCCTCGTTATTTCTATTTTTAACAATTGCGTTCAGGCCTTCTGCAAAAATAGCAAGAGGTGAGACCATTTGGAGAGCTAACGTGTTCCCTTTTGTCAGGAAACCGCGGGATGCAGGGAAAATGTGGCCAGGACTTCAACAAATGCTACTGAGTCCTCTGCCCACTGAGCTAAAACTGGCCCTGAGCACTACTCTGCTCTATGGCTAAAGACTGAGGCTAGACAGGGCAGAGGGTGCTATTTGGTGGGGGGAAGCCCCTTGTTCAATGCATGCAAGTGCATGTATGCCTGCATACATGTGTATGTCTGGAGCAAAAATATGCCAAACAGACCCTAAAAGTGCCTCCAGCGTTCCTATCTGTCTTCCAGAGTATGTGATGGGACCCTGACTAGTACCCAGTTGTGGGGTGGGCAAGGATGCTTCCTAGAGGCTGCCCAGAAGACATCCCAGGAACATTGGGCAGTATTGAATATCTGGTCATTCAGCTATGCATATTAAGGGCTCCAGGGATGAGTCATGGATGTAAAATGTGATTGACAATGGGGTCCTGAGAGCCTGGCAGGGAAAGACGCTATAAGGACAGGCAACCACTGTCCGTTTGTGTTCTATATTCTCTACTGCCCAGTGTTGGTGACATATCTTCTGCAAAACCTCTAGGAATGCATTTGTACCCACCCTACCACTGGACACCATTTGGGATCCCATCACAAGGAAATTACCACATATCATGGGAATGCAGATAGGAATGTAGGCGGTGCTTGCAGAGTCTGTGGACACACTTTTACTCCAGACATGCAAATGTATGCAGGCATCCATGTACTTGCATGCATCGAACGCTTGTGAAGTGTGCCTGCATATGTTTGCATGGGAATTTGTATGTGTTGCAGGAGTGCTAGCCACTACCAGAAAACAAGAGCATCAAACTTCTCCAAAAGCCCCAGGAAGCTCTACCCAAGATCTTTCTGTCCTATGCCTGGGGAGTGGTTGAGATCTAGTCAGCCTTAGACCTGTGAACCTAAGGTGTAGAGTCACTCACTGTACAGGACCATGTAGCCAGCTGCAGATCCATGTCCATATGGGTGGGTCCTATATGCACAGCAAGGCCTGGAGCCTCACAGACTGTGGTGGTTTGAGTAGGTATGGACCTCCATAGACTCATGTGTTTGAATGCTTGGCCCATAGTGTGCCCAAGAAGTTATGGTCTTGTTAAAGAACATATGTCATGGTAGGGGCAGGCTTTGAGGTCTCCTATGCTCAAACTGCACTCAGTGTGGCATACAGTCTCCTTCTGCTGACTATGGACCAAGATGTAGAGCTCTCAGCTCCTGCTGTAGCACCATGTCTGCCTGCATGCTGCTATGCGTATTGTCATGATGATGGACGGAACCTCTGAAACTGTAAGTCAGCCCCAATTAAATGTTTTCCTTTATAAGAGTTGCCCTGGTCATGGTGTCTGTTCACAGCAAGGAAACCCAAACTAAGTCACCCACCCATCTCCTAAACACCACACAGCTCTACTGGCCCCCTCTGCTCTGCCTGCTCATTTCTTATCTCTCTCCCTGGGAGAAAGGGTTGGCCCAAGAAGACTGGAGAAAATGTCCCTTAACCATTGGCTCAGTGCTCTGTTATCCTCTGGCGTCCTCAGTGAATGGCTGCTTGCATCGTTGGTGGTGTTCCTTGTCTTCTGTGCATACCACCTGGACTCTACCTGCTCAGTTTGTCTATGACCTACTCTTGTCTGCGGATGTATTTTTTTCTGATTTCCTAAATTTCTAACTGCCTGTGTTGCATTCCTGATCCCCAAGATGGAGCCAGTGTGACAGAAGGGCCTGGGATAGGCTACTAGGAGGCCCTAGCAGAGCCTGTCTTTACTACTTGCTCCAAAGCCTGCTGTGGCAGCTGGGACCGAGACCTCTATCAGGGGCTAATCACATAGAGCCCCGTTGGTAAAGTACTTCATAAACCAGGTATGATGTCTCGTACTTGGGAGGTAGAGGCAAGCAGATCAGAGAAGTCATCCTTATCTAAGTAGCAAATTGGAGTCTAGGCTGAGATATATAAGACCCCTCCCGTCTTAGAAAATAAAAGGGTTCAGGAGATAGTTTAGTTGGTGGTGCAAGCACATTGACCTGAGTTGGATCCTCAGAAACCACATTTTAGAAAAGCTGGGCAAAGTGATATGTGTTTGTAATCCTAGCCCTGGAGAAGCAAAGGCAGGTGCTAGCTTAGCCTACTTGGTAAGTTATAGGCTGCTGAGCTGAGTGTCCCTACTAAAAGAGAAAGAGAGAAAGAGAGAAAGAGAGAAAGAGAGAAAGAGAGAAAGAGAGAAAGAGAGAAAGAGAAAGAGAGAAAGAGAGAAAGAGAGAAAGAGAGAAAGAGAGAGAGAAAGAGAGAAAGAGAAAAAGAGAGAAAGAAAGAAAGAAAGAAAGAAAGAAAGAAAGAAAGAAAGAAAGAAAGGAAAGAAGGAAGGAAAGAAGGAAGAAAGATGGAGGGAGGAAGGGAGCAGGGGAGAGAAAAGATAGATGGAACCAGAGGACAGAAACTCAAGGTCATTCTTTACACAATACATGTGTACCTGTACACACACACACACACACACACACACACACACACCCATGCACACTACTGCACATAAGATCAGGCTCCCACCAGCTTGGTCCATAGGAAAGCTTGTGTAGGGAAAAAGCAGTCTGTGGTGTTAGAAATCAGAACAGTTGTTATTTGAGGGGTGAAGGGACATAGAAGCGGAGAAGCAACACGATGATGAAGGAGGCAGCCCAGGCTGTTTCCTCCCCAGCTTGTTTCTTGGTCATGTTTTGTGCAGGAATAGAAACCCTAATTAGGACACTGTTTATTGTCACCTACAGGGGGAAGGAGCTGGGTCCAGAGTTTAGAGGATCATTATACTGCTTTTTCCCCTGGCTCTACCATCCCACGGGCTTCTGAGGAAACCCACAAATGTGTCACTCCACATAGGCGCTTGAGGCATCGAAACTGCTAGGATACCCCCTCCCCAAAGCTGTTTGTACAGGCTGGTTCTGTATGTCTACTTGACAAAAGCTGGAGTTATCACAGAGAAAGGAGCTTCAGGTAAGGAAATGCCTCCATGAGATCCAGCTGTAAGGCATTTTCTCAATTGGTGATCGGTGGAGGAGGGCTCATTTTGAGTGGTGCCATCCTGGGCTGGTAGTTCTGGGTTCTATAAGAAGGCAAGCTGAGCAAGGCAGGGAAAGAAATCCACTAAGCAGTCCCACTCCATGGCTTCTGCATCAGCTCCTGCCTCCAGGCTCCTACCTTGTGTGAGTTCCAGTCTTGATTTCCTTTGGTGATGAACAGCAGTGTGGAAGTGTAAACTGAATAAACCCTTTCCTCCCCAACTTGCTTTTTGGTCATGTTTTGTGCAGGAATAGAAAAACTAAGACACTATTTATTGTTACCTACAAGGGGAAGGGGCTGTGTGATGGAGGAACAAACAGAAAACATAAGGGCAGAGAAACTTCCATCCTGGGGTTGGGGGCCAGCTCAGACAGTGAAGTGTTTTCATTGAAAGTCTGAGAGTCTGAGTTCAATCCCCAGAGCCTACACAAGAAGCTGAGCCTGGTGTTGCAGGCTTTCAATCCCAGCCTGAGGAGTAGGGGTGGAGATGGGGGTGGCATACAGCCTAGATGAACTGGCAAGGCCCAAGGAAGTGAGAGATGCAGTCTCAAAAAGCAACATGGATAGCTTCTGAGAAACAAAATCCAAGTTTGATCTCTGGCCACACACACACACTTTCAATCTCTAAAGATGTTGCTGGCATGCTGGCATAGATTCATTTGGGGAAATTTTCTGTTTTCAGCATTTGAGGGTATAAAGATAAGTGATGACTTATGGAAATTATTAGAATATTCACAAAGCTAGTTTTCAAAGTGACCCAGCTCTTGAAGAAATGATGCTGACTATAAATTTTAGAAAGTTGTGCACTTGTGCCCACATCAATTCAAGTTTTACCAACAGAAAGTGCTAACACAATAGATGTAGGTGTTTGTGGTGTCTCCAAAGTAAAAATGTCTTGGGAGGGAGGGTTCCATATAACCCAGTCTGGCCTTGAACTCTCTATGTGGCTTAGGGTGGTCTTGAACTTCGGATCCTCACACCTCAGCTTCCTGAGTGTGTAGGATTATACATGTTCCATATCGTGCCCTGCTTTCAAGTTTGCCTAGCTAGTCCTGCTAACATGGTGGAAGTCTGGGGTCTGGGCAAGTAAGCGTCCACAAGCATCATGCAGGGTGTGGGTGAAAGCAGATGGTGGTGAGAGTGGAGCCTAGCCCAAGAGGACATTTAGAGCCATCGCAGAAGCAGCTGAGGTTGCCCTGAGGGTGAGAGGCTTGTACTCAGCCCAGCCTCTGACCCAGGCTGTTCATAATTACAACAACAGAGATCGATGGTGTGAACATTCTCTCAAAATGATGCAGAAGAAACTAATTACTTAGAAAAAAAAAGCTGAGATAATGGAGAATGAGGTGTGTGTAAATATTTTTATCTTCTAATCAACTGTGATTAGAGAAGCCTGATGTCTTAGCTGGAGTCTGGGGAGATGTTCGGCCTTCCTCCCATCCTGGCCACTTCTTAACCAGGGGGCTGACAGCAGGGGAAACAAATCAGGGCTGGTTCATTTTACGGCTCATTAACCAGCATAACAGATACCCATTACTGCTTTTTGGCATTAAGGGGATTTTGAAAATGTATACATCGCTAATGACACTGGAGTTAGTAAGGTCAGAGCGAACATTAATGGAATTCTCTCCGCACAGCCTAAGTGGTCCCATTTCCTCCTCCTGGAAATGAGTGGTGCTATTAAAAGCAAGGCTGAGCCCACACTGTGTGGATCGGCTGCACCCAAAGCCGCCTATCGCACCATCCACCCACGAATTCCTCCAAGAGGGGAGGGAGGCAGAGGCTGTGTCCCTGCAGGACATCAAAACTGACCTAAGGGTCTCATCTCAGTGAGAGCTTCATTTAGGTCTGCCTCCACAGCACCTTCCTCAGGTGGGAAGAGCTCAGCTCACTTCCTTCTGGAAAGATTCTCTTGAGTCTGATAATTCCTAAGGTTGGTGTCATCTGATGCCTTATACGGTTTAAAATAAATAAGTAAACCTCCTGAGGGTTTGTAAGTAAAATTGAACTTCACAATGGTACCATAATGGGAACTGCCACACCAATGGGAGCGGCTGGATGTTCCCCCTCATCGAGTCCCAGCCTATATATACATCAGGGTATTCCTCCCAGACTAATGGACCTCAGCATCCTCCAAGACTTGGGGAGTCTCATTGTCCCCTTGAATGGGCTGCCAGCCCAGACGGTAACCCACACATGCTTTCTTCCTATTAAAAATCGGGGCGGGGTGGTGGTGGTGGCACTCAGTGACTATGGTCTTTCCCAACATTTTCAAGAATAATGTACTGCTAAAGGTTGACATATATCTGCATGGTGACCCCCTCGCCAGCCCAGCATCCATGAGTGCCTGCCTATATCCTCTGCAGTAGTAAGCTGCATGGCTGGGGGTTTGTCTTAGAGATTCTATTCCTGCATAAACATCATGACCAAGAAGCAAGTTGGGGAGGAAAGGGTTTATTCAGCTTATACTTCCATGTTGCTGTTTATCACCAAAGAAAGCCAGGACTGGAACTCAAGCAGGTCAGGAAGCAGGAGCTGATGCAGAGGCCATGGAGGGATGTTACTTACTGGCTTGATTCTCCTGGCTTGCTCAGCTTGCTTTCTTATAGAACCCAGGACTACCAGCCCAGGGATGGCACCACCCTCAATGGGCTGGACCCTCCCCTTGATCACTAATTGAGAAAATGCCCCACAGGTGGATCTCATGGAGGCATTTCCTCACCTGAAGCTCCTTTCTCTGTGGTAACTCCAGCCTGTGTCCAGTTGACACCCCAAACCAGGCAGTACAGGGTTAATTAGCATTACAAGCTGGCCCGAATTCCCAAGGCTTCATGAATCATATGCAACTCAGGACCAACCAAAGAAGTTTAACGTGTCCTGACCCACTACACAGCATTCTCAGTCCCCAGCTTATGCATATGTTTCTCCCTATGGCACTCAGCCACTTCTTCCACTGCAAAGCTCATGGTCTCCTGCTTGATGTTGACCTCAACTTCAAACAAACAACCTCTGCAGACACCATCTGAGCATCTTTACGTATCACAACGTGTGCCAGAAATTATAAAGAGGGGGCTAGGAGATAGCTCAGTGGATAAAATACTTGTTGAACAAGCACCAGGACCTGACCCAAAACAAAAAGCATGGTGGCACATGTACACAATCTCACTGCTGAGGAGAAGGAGACAGGCAGATCCCTGGAACTCATGGGCCAGCCAGTTGAGCCTAAATCAATGGTCTCCAGGTTCATTGGCAGACTCTGCCTAAAAAAACTAAGGTAGGCAATGTCCAAGGAATGAATGAAATCAGGGGTTGTCGTCTGGCTTCCACAGGTATACACCCTGGGTTTGACCATTTGCATCACATAAACCAGGCATGGTGGCACATGTCTGTAATTCCATAACTCTGGAGGTAGAGACTGGAGAATTGGGAGTTCAAGGTCATCCTTGGCTACATAGTGAAAGTGATGCCAAACCTTGGATACACGATAGCTTGAAAGCAAGAGAGAGAGGGAGAGAGGGGGGGAGGGAGAGAGAGAGAGG
This sequence comes from Mus musculus, assembly GCF_000001635.26. Taxonomy (NCBI): domain Eukaryota; kingdom Metazoa; phylum Chordata; class Mammalia; order Rodentia; family Muridae; genus Mus; species Mus musculus. Next base: position 138,718,643 of record NC_000071.6, on the reverse strand, counting down.
GAGAGGGAGAGGGGGAGGGGGAGAGGGAGAGGGAGAGAGGGAGAGGGGGAGGGAGAACAAGAACCAAACAGAAAGCTGGGGCTGGAGAAATAGCTCAATGGTTAGGAACACTGGCTGCTCTTCCAGAAGACCAAGGTTTGGTTCTCAGCACCTACATCGTAGCTCATGGCCATCTAAAACTCCAGTTGCAAGGGATCTGATGCCCTCTTCTTGACTGCACGAGTTCCAGTCATGCATGTGGTGAACAGAAACACACTCATACACACAAAATAAAATAAAAAGAGACATAACCCCTAGGCATGTTCTGCAAATGTGTTTTCTAAAACGCCCAGTATCTTTCATTAAGCCAATCTAGTGCTTTTCTGCTGAAGTTGCAGATGATGGTGTCTTTTAACTTTTCTATTGCTGTGACAAAACAATATGACAGAAGCAACTTATAGAACAAGAAAGTTTATTGGGGGATTGTGGGTTTGGAGATAAGAGTATATGATGGGGGATTGGAGGTAGCAGGCAACAGGCATATCTTGGCCCACAAGCAGAAAGCAGAGAGAGCTAACTTGAGACCACAAGGCACTGCCCTGTGACACACCTTCTCCTGCAAGGTCACACTTCCTAATCCTTCCCAAACAGCCAAATGGGGATCATATATCTAAATGCCAGAGTCTTATGCAAGGGGATCACATTCAAACTACCACATTTCATACCCTGTCCCCCTATAGCCTCATGGCCATGTCATAATATAGAAGTTGGTATCAGAAGTGGGATATTGCTGTGACAGACCTGACCATGTGGGTTTTTTGAGGATTGTGAAAGACTTCAGGACTTTGGATGAGAAAAACAGTTGAACATTGTAAGCACAATGGTCACAGCAGTGGTGAGAGCTAGGTGGACTATGGAACCCCAGCTCAAGAGGCTTCATAGAGTAACAGGGTTAGCAACTGGACTGAAGAGTGTTCTGTAATATTTTGGCAAAGAATGCGGCTGCTTTCTGCCCTTGTCTGAAGAATTTGCCTGAGGCTGAATTTAAAATTAATGGACTAAAGTTTTGGAGGAAGAAATTTTAAGACAACCTAATATTGATTATGCTGCATGGTTATTAATAATTACTCTTACACAAGTCTACAGTGAAAAGCAGCAAGCAGGAAAGAAATAAATAAATAAAAAATGTACAGTTTAGAGAGGAGAAGGATGCTGGCAAGATAAATGTTACAATCAGCTTGAAGAGGTAGCTCGGTCATTAAGTGTTTTTTCACTGCTCTCCCAGAGCACTCGAATTTGATTCTCAGCACCTACACCAAGTTACTTATAACCACCTGCAACTCCAGTTCCAGGGGATCTGATGCTTCTAGCCTCCAAGAGCTCCCACACTCATATACACACATGTGCAATTAAAAACAAAACAGATCAAGTTATAGTGAAGACTTGTGCAGAAGAGAGGCTGTCACTGGTAAGGAGATTAGCACCTTTTAGGAGAGTGCACGTTTGCATCGGAGTAAAGGAGTTCCCTTCAACATCAGACCCCATCTAGCTAAGCTGCTGTTCTAGGAGGCCAGAACCCATCCCAAGCCAAACTTGGCAGTGTGGTCTGTCCATGTGATGTAGGCTTTATAGTCATAAAGAATCTGTGAATAAACAGGTCATGGTATCTTCTTCCATGAACAGGAACGGGCTGTCCATGTGTCCAAGAGGGCACAAGATACTGGGAAGGCATTATACTAAGTCTAAATTGTGTTAGAGACCCCAAGTTATTGGAGATGCCAGAGTTATGGGTTATCTACCAAGGAGACCTGAATGCAGAAAGTGGAACAAGCCCAAGAGAGATGCATTTTACACACAGCACAGCTGGAGGGGCTTTGACATCTAACGTGGAACTGCAAGCTCTGGAGCTTGCCTTGCAGGCTTCAGTCTCGCTTCGATACAGTATTTCCTGACTGGGCCACCTCTGTCTTTGGAATAGTAATGTATATTTTGTGCCATTGAATGTTGGAATTATGTAATTTGTTTTGATTTTATAGAGGGTTACAATTAAGAGATTGCCTGGAGTCTCAGAAGAGACTTGGACTTTTAAACAGTGTTGAGACTGGAAAAACTGTGAGGGCTCTAGATATCGGACTGCATATCATACCGCATTTTACTAGGCAGGTGCTCTGCCACTGAGCCACAACCCCAGTCCCTCACTAGGAGATTCTAGGCAGGAGCTCTATCACTGAGCCACGCCCCCAGCCTCTCACTGGGGGATTCTAGGCAGGGGCTCTACCACTGAGCCACACCCCCAGCCCCTCACCAGGGGATTCTAAGCAGGAGCTCTACTACTGAGCCACACCCCCAGCCCCTCCCTGGGGGATTCTAGGCAGGGGCTCTACCACTGAGCCACACCCCAGCCCCTCCCTGGGGGATTCTAAGCAGGGGCTCTACCACTGAGCCACACCCCCAGCCCCTCACCAGGGGATTCTAAGCAGCTGCTCTATTACTGAGCCACACTTCCAATCTCTTTTTATCGTTTATTTTAAGGAAAGTCTCACTAAGTGGCCCAGGCTGGCCTTGAACTATAGTTTAGCAGGCCTTTACTTTCCAATCCGCCTTCCTCAGCTTCCAGAATACTTGGCCTACCTAACGGGACCAGAAGCTCTGTCTACAGGAAAATGAAACAAATGATTTGTAGAGTCGCCTCCAAATCTGTTTCCAGGAACTTCTCAGCCTTCAGTGATGCGATGCAGGAGCTAGAGCTCCATCAGCTTCTTTGAAAGAAGGGGGTGGAAACCGTGAGGGAGGAGGTGATAGGGAAAGAGCCCTGGAGAGTACCATACCCGCTGTGACACCAACCTCCGCATTTCCTGTGTCTGAGACAAAACCCTGTTTCTTTTAGCCTCTGCTAGTGTGGGCTTGTTTATGCAGCTGAAGCTAATCACAGGGCCACCAAATGACACCGGCGGGCGAGGTGCGGTCTGACAGGGAAATTTCTCCTAAAAACATCCACTTTTCCTCCCTTGTCAACATCACTCTTACCCCAGCTTCGTGGAGCACAGTGATCCCTCAAACCTCAGGGTGCCGCGGCAGAGCATCTGGAAGTGTCCCTCTCAGTGTACTTTCAAAGGTATCTCTCAGGACCCACACACCACTGCTTCGAGAACCTTCAGATTTAAGGGCTGGGGTGCCAGCAGCCAGTGACTTCGTGTGGTTCTTTTTTTTTTTTTTTTTTTTTTTTTTTGTCTTTCCAACTACATCAGCCTGAAGGGAAAACATATTCCCATTTCACTGTTTCCAGAGAAGTCAACCAGATAGCATGGTCAGTGTCCGGTGATGCCTGGAAGCCAAAGTGGGCTGTGCCAGGTCAGGATGCCAGGCCTGCCTTTGTTCCACAGAAAGAATGATGCTCACGGATGGCTTTATGACACCCACACAATTTCCTTCATTAGACCCCTTTGCACGGAGAAGGAAGGGTGTGAAGTGTGTGTGTGTGTGCCATGTATGCATGTGTGTGTACGTGCTTTGTGTGAGTGTGGTTGTATACATGTCTGGTGCATGTGTGGAGGCCACCTTGTTTGAGAGAAGAGATCTGCTCTGTTTTTCTTTCTCGTAAGTCAGGCTAACTGGTCTGAAGCTTTCAGGGATTCTTCTGTCCCCTCCATCCTCCTATCGGAATGTCGGGACTGCAGACACTTGGACTGTGAGGCCCCACATTTTATGTTCTGAGGAGTCAAATTCAGATCCACACGCTTTAACAAAAAGGGCTCTACACTCTGATCCACATCCCCAGACTTCTTCCCCCTAAGAAATTTTTATGTAACTTTATGTTGTGTGACACTTCTCCTGGGTGTCATGTGCAAACATCTATTCTCCTCAGATGGGGAACTGACAACAGACCAAAGTAACAAGACCTCGAAAGTCCAAGTTGGTGGGCCAATGAATTTACTGAGGTCACTTGCGAGAGTGTGGCTGAAAGGTTTCTTACAGGATCATCACCCAAATGCAGCTGCATCACTGAGAGCCCACCCCACTGTGGGTGAAGACAGCTGGAGCCCTGGAGGTCTCTGCATGACTTGTATCCATTCAACATGGCAGTGGTCATCTCTGTAGTCCTTGAGGAGGGAGGGGCCTTGTGTATTTGGTGCCAGGGGCTTCCTGTGACTTGTGAGTTGCTATTTTCTCAGTTTGTTTTTCCAAGACAGGGGTTCTCTGTGTAATCTTGGCTGTTCAGGAACTCACTCTGTAGACCAGACTGGCCTCTAACTCAGAGATCCACCTGGCTCTGCTTTCCAAGTACTGGGACTAAAGGTGTGCGCCACCACTGCCCGGCTACTTCTTGAGTCTTAATGAGCATCCCTCTAGGATAGACTATTTCAATTTAGAACAAATATGTATATATACACATATATATTATATATAAATATAAAAGCAGGCACATAAATCTAACATTTAGTGATATAAAAATCATAAAGAAATTGGCTTTATATATATGTATGTATACACACACACACATACATATATATAAAATCTTATAATTTACTAAAGATAAAACCAAATTTACATAATCAATGATATGGATGTATGACTGTTGGTTTAATCCAATCCAGTTAAAAAATATACTACTAATTTGATGCCTGCATGCTGAGGAGTGGTGATAAGAAAATATGGGAAGTCTTCATTTTCTGTAATTAATGCATTATATTTCTATAAAAGCAGAAAACTTTGTATGTACAATTAAAAAAATCGTTGCATTTCATAACACACAATAGACTCAAATCCTATCCAAGGAGTATAGGACAGCATTTGCTGCATGTCTTACGTGTGTGACATCATGCACAGTGCATGTTGTCTGGTGAGCACTGTTAGTAACACCGTGAAATCATAGTGCATTTTATTGCTTTTCTTTTAAAAGACAGTGCCACATAGCCTGGCCTTAAACATGCAATGTAGCCAAGGATCATATTGAACTTTGGAACCTCTTGCTTCTACCTCTCAGAGGTGGGGTTATAGACTGTGCCACCATGCCTGGTCTATGCTGTGCTGGGATGGAAGCCAGGGCTTTGTGCATGTCTGGGCAAGCACTCTACCAACTGAGATATGACTCTAAACCCTTGTAATGTTTTTGGCTCTTCTTGACTATTTTTTAAAAGATTTTTCTTTATTTTGTTTTGTTTCCTTGAGATATGGTCTCTCTATGTACCCCTGGCTGCGCTGGAACTCCCTATGCAGATCAGGTGGTCTTGAATTTACAAGAGATATACCTGTCTCTACCTCATCAGTGCTGGGATTAAAGGTATGCACCACCACAACTGTCTAAGGCTTATTCATTTTTATTTTATGTCTATGAGGATTTGTCTGCATGTATGCAGTGCATATGGAGGCCAAAAGAAAGGGTTCGATTCCCTGGGACTGGAGTTAAAGATGTTTGTGATGTAATACATGGGTGCTGGGAACTGAACCCCAGTCCTCTGGAAGAGCAGTGAGTGCTCTTGGCCACTGAGTCATCTCTCCAGTCCAGACCTGACAATGATTTTTTGATTTTTCTATGTTCAGAAATATTTTATTATTGGCAAATTTTTCATAACCCCCACATTGAGTTGTGCTCCCCAGTGGGGTTATGCCCCACAGTTTAAGAAGTCTTGGCCAAAAAGCAACAGGGCAGCTGTCATCTTGGCCAGGTCTGTGAAAGCCACAGCAGCACCTCCTTACCCCATGTTTCTTGACAGCCTTCTGGACTGGGTATGTCTGATGGTTAATATCTACTGTCGATAGGATGTAGAATCATGTAAAGACCAGCTCCTGGTCAGATCCATGAAGAGTTTCTAGATTAGGTTAACTGAGCTGGGAAGACCACATTAACCATAGGTGGGGCCATCCCACAGGCTGGGGTCTAATATGGAATAAAAGAGAGCAAGTGAGGTTAGCACCAGCATTCATATCTCTCTGCTTCCTGACTGTGGATGCCATGTGACCAGCCTCATGCTCTGATGCTGTGCCTTCCCCACCATGATGGACTGTACCCCCTCACTGTGAGCCCCAAAACAAGCCAGTCTTTTTGTCAAGTTGCTTTTGTCCTGATTTAGTCACAGCAGTAAGAAAACTATGGTGCTTTGAGTGAGAATGGCTCCCAAAAGCTCATGTATTTGAATGCTTAGTTCCCACTATGTAGGAACTGTTTGGGAAGGGTTAGGAGGTGTGGCCTTGTTGGAGGTGTGTCACTGGGGATTGGCTTTGAGATTTCAAAACAGGCCCAGTCTCTGCCTGTCTGCAACCTGCAGAGCAGATGTGAGCTTTCAAATACTTCTCCAGGACTACACTTGCCTGCTGGCCATGCTCCTTGTCATGATGACAACGGAATAACCCTCTGAAACTGTAAGCAAACCCCTAGTTAATATAAAATAAATACTTTATTTTGTAAGTTGCCCTGGTCATGGTATCTTCCCACAAGAAAAGAACAGTAAGTAAGAAAGTAGCTAAAAAGCCAGGCGTGGTGGCACACGCCTTTAATCCCAGCACTTGGGAGGAAGAGGCAGGCGGATTTCTGAGTTCGAGGCCAGCCTGGTCTACAGAGTGAGTTCCAGGACAGCCAGGGCTGCACAGAGAAACCCTGTCTCGAAAAAACAAAACAAAAACAAAAAACAAAAACAAAAAACAAACAAACAAACAAAAAAACAAAAAAAAAAAGAAAAGAAAGAAAGAAAGAAAGAAAGTAGCTAAAATAGATTGTGATCCCAGTTTTGGTGATTTTTTTGGTGCTAAACAAATTACACCTGATCCCGGTCCTGAATGAAGCAACTATCTTTAAGCCTGCTCACATAACCTGTGCAAACTGGCTTTTATTATATCCACTGAGGCCCAGAGTTGGCAGTTACAGCTGGACACCCTGAGGAATAAGTGTTCTGCCCACAAGCCCCTGAGCACCACAAGAGGTTAGTCCAGGTCCAAGCTAAAACAGCACAAGCCCAACAACCAACCTAGAATCTGTGGTGGGTCTCTGTGCTCAGGAAAGCCCACACACAGAATATGTCATTGTAAGACCAGGAACTGTGGGTCTTTCCTTTCCTTTCCTTTCCTTTCCTTTCCTTTCCTTTCCTTTCCTTTCCTTTCCTTTCCTTTCCTTTCCTTTCCTTTCCTTTCCTTTCCTTTCCTTTCCTTTCCTTTCCTTTCCTTTCCTTCCTTTCCTTTCCTTTCCTTTCCTTTCCTTTTTTTTTTTTTTTTGAGACAGGGTCACACGAAGTCTTGGCTGACCTTGAATTCACCCTGTAGCTGAGAATAGCCTTGAACTTCTGATCTTCCTCTAGTACACAATCCTATGTGTGCTAGGCAAACACTTTACCAAGTGAGCCACCAGTCCTTATTACAATTTAAAAGAAAAAAAAAGAGAGAGAGAGATTCTTACTATGTAGTTTTAGCTGACCTGGAGCTTGCTATGTAAACCTCCTCCCCCCTCGCCCCAGAAGCACTAGGATTAAAGTCAAGTGTTACTACATCCTGACTTAAAATATTAAAAAAGATTTTTATTATTGTATGTGTTTTTCTTTGCATGCATGTCTATGGACTTCATGTACACTCAGTGCCAGAAGAGGGTGTTGGATCTAGGACCATAGCATAGTTACAGATGGTTATAAGCCATCAAGTGGGTGCTAGGAATTGAACCCAGGTTCTCTGGAAGAAAAGCAAATGGCTTTAACCGCATCTGCCTCTGCATCTCACATCCACCCCCAATATGGTTTGAAAAACTACACACCCTCACTAAAACTTCCCAAGCCTTTAGCCAGGAGTATCGTTAAAGACACCTGTCTCCCTAGAAACCAAGTGTGTTGTGTGCTTTTCTCAATGCTGTAACAAAATAGCTGAGAAAAGCAACTCCAGGCAGGGAGAACTCACTCTGGAGCACACAGTCTGTCACAGTGGCGAAGGCACGATGACCCCAGCTTGCAGGAGAGGATCACGGTGTGCCACAGCCAGGAGGCGCAGACGGATGGATGCACGTGCTCGGCTCACTCTCTCTGTTTTATTCAGCCCAGGTCCCAGCCTATGAAATGGTGCCGTCCACGTTTAGAGTGGCTCTCCCCTCATCTGTTAAACCTCTCTGTAATGCCCCCAGGGACAGGCCCAGAGGTATCTCCCACTTGGTTCTAGACCCAGCCTAATTAACAGTCATAGCTATCAAATGTGCAAATGCTAGAACAGCTCATAAATTACAGATATAAAAAAAAAACTGTGAGAGATTGTAATCTCAACTTTGGTGATTTTTGGTGCTAAACACCTGATCCTGGTCCCGAATGAAGTGTCTATTTTTTAAGCCTGCTCACATAATAAAGGATGGAGATTTACCAGTGGGGTGACAACAGAACTTAATAGTCAAGCTCAATATGCATAAATATGAATATGAATAAATGAGCTAGGCATTTTCATGGTAAAAGTAAGTAGAGACGGTGATATGGTTCAGTGAGGCAATATGTATCTCTCAGTGCTTGGGAAGTGGAGACAGGAGGATCAGGAGTTCAGGACATCCTCCATTATGTAGCAAATTGATGTCAGTCCAAGCTACATGAGACTCTGTTTCAAAAAGCACCCAAAGTATATGGTCTATGAGTGATTCAAGAGACAGTACTGCAATGTCCATGAGTCCATCTGCTTGTGCTGACTCTTGTGGCTGAGTTTGTGGGAAGTTCTGGCTATACCTTTATGCAGGGGTCCACATACATGTGATGAGAGAGGTTTTGATTTGAGAAAACTGGAAAGATGGAAACAGAACAGTGGGGATATCAGACAGATCTCTTGCCGTCCAGTGACTCCTTAATTAGAGATTGTTCTTATTAATTTATTTTAATTGTTATTTTAAAATTATCTAGAGGCTGTATAGATGGCTCAGCAGTTAAGAACATTTGCTCATCTTTCAAAAAAGTCCAAGGTTTGATTCCCAGTTATCCATGTTGGCTCCCCCACTCCAGGGGACCCAACACCTCTGGTCTCTGAGAATACCTTCACAGACATGCGCATACTCAACACAGATACACACGCATACACATAATTAAAATATCATCAACCTTTAAAGAGATCTGTGTATGCCTTGATATACGTGGAGGTCAGAGAACAATGTTTGAGTATTGGTCCTCACCTTCTACCTTGTTTGATGCAGGGTCTTTTTGTTGCTTTCCACTGAGAACACCACGCAGCTGGCCTATCAGCTTCTGTGGATTTTCCTGTCTTTATCTTCCACCTCACTGAAGGAGTGCTGGGATTACAGACACACCTACCACAGTATCAGGCTTTACATGGGGGCTGGGGATTGAACTCGTGTCCTCATGATTGCATGACAAATACTTTATCCACTGATCCCAGCTTAGCTCCTGAAGATCATTTGTAAATATAACATCTCCTTCACTTACTGATGGTGTTACTCACAACGTGATGGCTTCAGTTCTGTTAAGCTTCACTGGCATTTATCATTGTGGTGGTTTGAATACGCTTGGCCCACAGAGTGGTACTACTAGGAGGGGTGAACTTGTTGGAGTAGGTATGGCCTTATTGAGGAACGTGTCAATTTGGGGGTGGGTTTTGAGAACTTATCCTAGCTGCCTGAGGATGGCAGTCTTCTCCTGGTTCCCTTCAGAACAAAATGTAGAACTCTCAGCTCCTCCTGCATCGTGCCTGCCTGGTTGCTGCCATGCATCCCATCCTTGATGATAAAGGACTGAACCTGAAAGCTAGCCCCAATTAACTGTTTGCCTTGGTCATAGTGTCTCTTTACAGTAATGAAAGCCCTAACTAAGACACTCATTAGCATTTTCTCTATTGGTGATTTAAGTCTAGCCAGGCCACAGAGAACTAAGCCACAACTTGATCCATATCTTCTGCCAATATCTACAAAGCATGTGTTCCTGCTGGGAATGTTGCCAGAACTGTTTGTGTCATAGCCTGGGCCTCTCAGCTGCCCTAACAGCCAGCTTCTTCCACTTGTCCTCTGTAGACCAACTACACAAGTCATAGTGGAAAGAAATGAGGAGTTTTATTCAATGTGGTTACACTGGGGAAAAGGAACAAGCAGAGTCATGACCCCATGTCTATCTTCTGGGTCCTGATGTGAGGCTTAGATTTAAATAGAGGGCATGAGGTGCACATAGCCAAGCAGACTTGTCAAGGTGTCTTGTCTCAGCAATCATCACTGTCTCAGCTCTCATCTCTCATACAAGGTAGTCTGACAAGTTGTCAGATCTGTGTGAACTCCATTTCCTGGAGACAAGAGCCTCCTCTGGCTTCAACTTCACTTTCTCTTAAAGATGAGGTTCCTGGAGAATCCCAAGCTTTTGAGGCCCATTGTTTTAATGGTTTGCTAGCTAAAGGGACGGTTTTGTGTGGCACTATTCCTGGGGAGGTAGGGGCAAATGTCTATTCATATGTGGGAGCTAACAACAGCCCAAAGTAAAAATGCCACTGACTTAGGCTTTCCACTGCTGTGAAGAGATACCACAACCACAGCAACTATTATAAAGAAAAAACAGTTAACTGGGGCTGGATTACAGTTTCAGAGGTTTCATCCATTATCATCATGGCAGGATAACCTCAGCATCCAGGCAGACATGGCACTGGAGAAGAAGCTGAGAGTACTACATCTTGATCCACAGGGAGCAGAAATAAATGCCACACTAGGCCTAGCTTGAACATATATGACTTCAAAGCTTACCCCTATAGTGATATACTTCCTCCAACAAGGCCACAATTACTCTAACAAGGCCACACCTTCTAATAATGCCACTCCCTATGGGTCAAGATTCACACACATGAGTCTATGGGGGCCATTCTTATTCAAACCACCACAGCCACCACAGGCCAATTTGAAGAACCACGTGTAGTTTTGGGGTTACAAAACATGGATGAAGGGTTACTTACAGGAGCAGCAGTGATTCCAAGCAACTGTATGACCAAAGCCCACCCCAGCAAAGAAAGGTATAAAGGCTGGATACCTGGAGTACTTTGCACAATTTTCAGGCAGCTCAACAGGTTGGGAGGTATCCTTCCCCATTAGCTCAGCTGCTCTGAGCCTCTTCCAGGCAGATCAACTTGTCAGGCAGTCTACATTGCAGCTTCTCTTATCTGAGAGTGACTCACACTCACAAACATCTTTTCAGCTTACATATCTGTTTGGGGAGGGAGAGGCCTGGTGAGTCTGACCAGTTTCAGGGACTTCCAGAAACTATTTCAAGTGGTTTGCTCCCTGACCTTAGGAGCTTCAGGGCAGGGTGAAATGTCTTGTCTCCCAGTAGAACACAGTACTGTCTCACTTTCCTGTGAGCTTCTTGAATCCTAATGAGCTTTTCTCCAAGGTGGAAGATTTTAATCTTGGAGGAAAGTGTCCCACAGCAGGGAGGTACAAGGGTCTCTTCAGATGGTATTTTTACATGCCAGGAGGTTTCTAGGCCCCATTACTGGTATGGCGCTGGGCCCCAGAGATGGCAAGCCTGTGGTACACCATTTCCTATCAATGTTGAGCAAGGGGCTTTTAGTTACAGCCATGGGACACAACATGCAGATTGTATCCAGTTTGCAAAATAAAGGTACTAATTTGATAGGGTTTGAGAAGAAAAGGAGGAGGGGGTCCGAGCACAGGGACCATCAGACATTCAAGACCTGATGGGAGAAGCAGACTTCAGGGAACTGAGCCAATATTACAAAGGAAATCAGCCCTGCCCCACCCAAGAGCAGAGGTCAGGGGGTATCCATCTCTCAGAAGCACTGGTATTGGCTTGTGGAGATGTCCACTCACCCGTGTCTGTCTCTGTGGCTCTACTTTGTCTACTTTCCCTACTTTGTCTGATTGGCCCCATCTGCCCTGGTGGCTGTCATCTTGTCATGAAGCTGTCTGTCTGCCCTAGTGATTGTTGTCTTGTCTTGATGGCCTTCTGCTCTGGTGGTTGTCTTGTCACAGTGGCCCTGCTTGCCCTATCTGGTGGCTTCTGTCTTGTAATGGTGGTCCTGTCTTGTCTTGGTGGCTATGATTCTCTCTCGGTGTCTCTTTTACTCCCTGTTATTTACCACCGCTCCTATGGTGAGATGCTATAAAACAGCTTTTCTTTATTAAGACACATTTATCCTAAAGCTTTTAGGCAGTGTTAGAAATCGTGGTTTAAAGAATAAGCCTAGGAATATGGATAAAATAGAAAATGTTTCCCAATGAAATTTCACCTAAAAGATGCCATTTTCTACTTTTCTGTATCACAGTGGATTACAGCCACTAGGACTCTGGGACCTGCATCAGGGAAGGTCATTTTATTGTGTCTCTTATGGGATATTCCCAGAAATCAACCAAGATCAGAGTGGAAACAAAGACACAGGCAAGACATGGTGCTGGACACCTTTGATCTCAACACTTAGGAGGCAAGAGGCAGGCCATCAATCTGTATGAGTTTGAGACTCTTCTTGTCTACCTAGTGAGTTCCAGGCAGCAAGAGCTACATAGTGAGACCCTGAGTTTAAATGAGAATGGCCCCCGTAGGCTCATATATTTGAACATTTGGTCCCCAGTTGTTGGAACTGTTTGGAAAGGGTTGGGAAGTGCAGCCATTTTGGAGGAGGTGTGTCACTGCGATTGGGATTCTGATGTTTCAAAGACCCCATATCACTCCCAGTTAGGTCTCTGTCTACCTTGTGTTTGTGGATCAGGCATGGCGCTAAGCTACCACTCCAACACCATATCAGCTTGCGGTGTGTTCCTCTCCATGATGGTCATAGACTTTAACCATCTGAAACTGTAAGCAAGGCCTCAATTAAATGCTTTCTTTATGAGCTGTATTAGTCATGGTCACAGCAATAGGAAAGTCACTAAGACACCCTTGAATAAAAGTAAGATAAAAGATAATAAATGTAGGATCAAAGCAAAGAAACAGATAAAACTCTGATATTGGGTTGTAGATGGATAATCATAATTGCATCCCCAAGTAGGTCTTCCAGCTAGGGAGAGAACCTTTGCATCAAAGCTTTAGCATGTCTGAAGGCATGCTGCTGATGGAGCTTGGAGCCCTCTAGTGTGGATGCTGGATTTGGAAAATCCCGCACTGAAGGTGTCTCACTTTACTCTTGTTGGCTGTGGGTGATTACCAGCAACCCAGAATCCAATGAGGGGCTCCTGGAACAAAAGCTGAAGAAGTCGCGCTTGTGACCAGAGGCCTCCGACATAGGACCAGTGAGTGACTCAGATCTACTGGGTTATAGATAGCCAGCTCGCCAGTTAGGACATCAGAGTCACACAAACTTGACTTCACTCTCTATTTGTGGCCAATGGAAACTGTCTTGCAACACTGCCAGAAACCCGAGAATACCACTAGTCAGACAAATCAAAATTTAGTAGGTGGTCATCTTGCTGATCCAGAACCTATACAGCCACAGAAGCGCCATCTACTCCATTAAAAAGGCTTATTGACATGTTCGTGTATGTGAATACTGCGTATTTAGGTGCCTGGGTGTAGAGGTCAGCAGACAACTTTCAGGAATCAGTTCTCCTCTTTGGCTTTAACTTTGTGGGTTCTGAGGATTGAAGTCAGGTTGTCAAACTTGGGAGGCCAACAAGTGCCTTCCCTCACTGAGCCACGCCTCTGTCCACCTAGTCTACTTTTAAGATGAGAGATAGGTAAGGCAGAAATAGAACTGAAAAACCCAATTATGGTACCCTTCCTGGACCAAGTGTAATCTACTTGGTCTAACCTTGCCCACTCTGTAAAGAGTTCTGGGAGGGGACAGAGGGAGTGAGGGGCAGATGTTCTAGCAGACCCACCCCTTCTCTGGCCCAGCCATCCAGGCTTTTGTCCTGTCCAGAACAGGAGTGATACACCACTTTCAGCCACATGTCTACCTAGGCAGGGAATTCATTAGATCAGCCCCTGACCTTGGCCCCTTTGGCCCCAGAGTTGTTTTTTGGTTTTTGTTCGTTTGTTTGTTTTAAGGAACCCCTTCTGGGCCAGTTCAAGAGAAAAGTCTTCATCACTGACATCTGGTCATTGCTTCGGGCCCAGCCTGGGCACAGTGGGCCACCGTGTCACTCCCAGACAATAGGAATAGACACCCTGATCAACAGGGACCTGACCACCGTCGGATAGCCTTATCCCTCCAAGAAACCTAAGACACCTTGGTCCTGCAGAGTCTCCAAGCAAGCAGGGCACAGCGCTGTGCCCAGCCTTCACTCACTCATACATTCATCTCGAGGCACCCCAGGCTTTAAAGGGAACCAGACTTGAGGATGACCAGACAGATCGTTGACATTTATAGTTAGTTCTCATGACTTCCTTGTTAAGGAGCAAAATTATGTTTGGAGCGAAAAATCACAAGCCCTTCAAGTAGGAATGGGCTGTGTACCCACTCACACCCGGGGCTAGGAACACCTGGGTAAAGGCCATTGAGTTCGCTCGGAGTTGGGGAGGGGAAAAAAACGAAGAGGTGGGTGCAACTGCAACTCACACCCAGCGCCCGGGGCCTCTCGCGCAGGCGCAGAGCACAGTATGCGACCCAAGTGAGTGGCAACGGGAAGTCAAGCGGAACTTTATCTAGGAGGGAGGTTGGCCCAAACCCGGGTTCAGCGAACTGAAGGGTGTTTTATTTATTTATTTTCGCTGTCTTGTGGGTGGATATGCACCAGGAGCTAGCGCAGTGGCAGCTTTGCACTTGCGCACAGGTATGCTAGGCGGGGAAGGGGTGTGTGTGTGAACCTGTCAGCCTGGCGAGGGGTGGCCTTCTGTGCCTTTTTGCTGTTTGCTCCCTCAGCCATCCTTCTCCAGGGCTGTGGGCGGCAGCAAGCGCTTGCCTATTGATCTAGCTTCCAGAAAAGTGGCAGGTTCGCTGTCTTGGGCTTTAGCCACTTGCAGCTGCAGCCCTGTTAACCCTGGATTTCTTGCAGTGCTGAACGCTAGCAGGGTCTGCTCCTTTTACAGTTCTGACCAGGCCTAGGGACTTCAGCTACCCTACAGTGGGCACTTTTGCTCTGCTGCCCACATCTTCAAGTTAGCAGCTCAGCCCACTGCAACATAAGGTTAATGATCAAACATAATCAAAAGAGTGGGGTTGGTGGTACACTCCTGCAATCCCAGCATTTGGGCAATGGAGGCAAGGGGATCGAAAATTAAGTTACAAGAGCTCTTGTCTCAAAAACAAACAAAGAACAAAAATCTAGGCAATCTAAGGCCTCTGGTGGTGACTGTGGAGTTCATAGCAGCCAATCTGGTGTGAGGACAGTCATGCCAGCTGCAGGCAAGTGGCACACTAGAGAAGGACCTGACACCTGCTAATTAGGGAGTTAAGTCACTGGCCAAAACACTCTTAGCTTATTTAAAGGAAAAATAAACATTAAAAGGGTGGTTCCTGGCACAGGCCTATTGTACATTAACAGTGCTTTAACAGTATTTAAATGCTGTTCTTAGCCAAATACCCTCTGGGAGTGTCAGGTTGTTTTATCTGCCTCAATAGGTGGTGGATTGAATGCCTTTTAACTTCCTAGGTGGCAGCCCCAGAGTCCAGTTAGTGTGTAGTCTTTCCCTCTGGGTTAGATTCCTCCCTGGGGTGAGGGATTCTAGCTGCTGGAACACACCAGTGGCTTTTCTGTCCATCCCTCCCTTGGAGTTACTTGAGTATGCAGCATAGACTCTCAGGCTTGATCCAAGAGACACGTTCCATTGTGGAAATGTTTATGTGAATTTTATGTGATACAGAACAGAGGCAAGTCATGTGCGTTTACTACACACGTGGGTGGCGACCTCAGGTAGGCAGATAACAGAAAAGTGGGAAATCTCTGCTATAGGTTTCAAATTCCATATCTGGCGATGTTTTTGGCTTTTGGATTTGTAGTAGGTAATAGTCTAAGACTAGATTGTGGAAGTGTTTTTGTTTACTTTTTGAGGCAGGTTTTCTCTATGTAGCTCTAGATATCCTAGAACTAGTTCTGTAGAGCAGGCTGCCTCAAATTCAGAGATCTGCCTGCCACTACTTCCTGAGTGCTGGGATCAAAGATGTGTGCCATCATGCATGGGTATAAAAGTTTTGATTGTCATAGGATTGTCAGGTCAGTTGGTGGGAGCTGAGTGGCTTTTAAAAAGACTAAGAAGAGACCCCAAAACTTGTGAGGAGCCGCCCTTGCAATCGCCATTACAAGATGGCGCTGATATCCGGTGTTCTAACTGGTAAACAAATAGTCTGCACATGTGCTGGGGTATTTTTCCATGCCTTGTGCCCTGCCTGTCCCGTGGCATCTTCTGGGCTATTGGTGAGCAGCTAATCAGGAGCTGACACGTCTCCAACTGCTCTTTGTGGGTTATAATAGGACCGAGTTTCCTGTATTCGAGGTCTTCCTGATAAGTAAGCAATAAAGCTTTGCCATAGAAGGATCTGGTTGTCCGAGTGTGTTTTGCTGGCGAAACATTACAAGGACAAGAAAAACTGGGTCTGGATTTGCAACACTTCAACTCTCCACAAGTTTAGAGGCCTAGTAAGCTGTTTGCTGCCTGTTTCTGTGCTTGGTCAGTATTTCTGTGGATATTGGGTGAAGATGTTCAGGATGTCTTAACTTAGAACATTGGCTTCTACCCATCCAAAGACTCAGACGCCATCAGATAGTATTTGTGGCCTACAGCAGAGCCTTCCCTGCTTGGCTGTGACCTGCCTGTCTGATGTTCCTACCAATATATCTGAAAGTGTCTTGATTTAAGACTTTTTGTACTGTGCCTATAAAAAAAAAAAAACCTTCATGAAATGGTTTCCATGGTGTAACATGATATTTAGAGCAACTTGAGTCTATATTTCTGGACCAAAGTCACTTATATTTGGCTCCAGGTTAAACCTTTATTGTCTTTGAAGTGTGCTCTTTTTGATGTATGTTCTGGTTTTATTTTGATTTGTCAAGTTGTCGGTCCCACTGAGCTGCTGGCCAGGTGGCTGTTGACTATCCTTCAGTCAGAAGAGCCTATATCTTAAGGGCTGTCCAGGAGAAGTCACATTTTAATCTCCCCTTGGATTTTGTGGGCGACAAAATGAAAGCTTAGTTAGAGGAAGAAGGATGAGGGCCTGGCCCCACACCAGCTCCTGTATCTGCTGTATCAATGAGATTTCACGTATCCAGTGAGCACTGCTCAAGGGCCAGTGTCAAAGTGACTGGACCAAGCAAGTACAGCCTCACTCTTTCACAAGACTCACATTGCCCCATCTTCTCAAAACCCACTACCTATCTACAACCTACACATGGTTCCTAGCCCCACTCGTTCTCACTGAATCTTTGTGAAAAGGGGATGGAGACTCTTTGGGGTGTATGGGAGAGAACACATGCTATCATGTGGCAGGGGAGGCCCAGGCTTCCTTGGGCAGGCATGCCAGCTCAGCTGTGCTGAGGGAGAAGGACAGCACAGATTGCCAACACCTTCTAGGGCAGGAGGTCTCAGCCTTCCTAATGCTGTGACCCTTTAATACAGCTCCTCATGGTGTGGTGACCCCAAACATAAAATTCTTTCTATTCCTACTTCAGATCTGCAATCTTACTACTGTTATGAGTCATAGTATAAATACCTGTGTTTTCTGAGGGTCTTAGACCACTCTTGTGAAAGGGTCATTCAATCCCTCCTGGGGTCGCAACCCAGAGGTTGAGAACTGCTGGTACAGATGCATGTCTTTGAGGAAAGCAGCCCAGGAAATCAGAGAAGGGATCCTCAGCAGCATTTCTGGTACAGTGAGATAAACACTGGGGGAAATAGCGAGAATGTGAAGGGGTGACTGGGGGTGAAAACTGGGGATCCCCTCAGGAAAGGCCTGAAGACAGGCATGAGCTTCTGTGCTCCCCAAAGACCAATATCACATGCTGGGCAGGTGTTGACCCTTGCATGTTTCCCACATAGGATTCAGCTCATCTTGGTTTCCTTTGTCTCTGTGGTGGCTGGGCTCGGCAATTCTGTGCTGACTCGGGGTTGGTGGATGTAGAGAGGTCAGAACTCGCTGCGCTGTAGCAGCTGAAATGCCTGTTGGGTTTGAGCTGGTCTCACGTGCTTTCTAATGACAGCAAGACTACATAAAAAGGCAGAGAAGATAAAGCTCATAGAGCTCGGGAGAAGAAAAAGGCCCTCATTCTGGAGTCTCGTAGAACCCTCTCTCCAGCCAGGAATTGGGAATGCAAGGCACAGTTATATGCTGTGAAAGTTGCCCACACAGAGACAGTATTCCTTTTATTAGAGCTTATTTTCAAATAAAATGTGAAAACAGCAGTCAACAGTGTTTAAGGCCTGAGTATATGTGACCACTAAAATCATGAGCAAGACAAGGCTGCCCACTCTTTCGATACTATTTAATATAGCTAGCTCTTGAAATCTTCACTAGAGCAGTAAGATAAACTGAAGGAGACCAAAGGGATACACATTGGAAAGGGAGGAATCAAACTATCTTTATTTGCAGATGACATGATGGTATATATGAGTGACCCTAAAACTTCTACTAGGAAACTCCTACATCTGATAAATTCTTTCTACAAAGTAGCTGGATACAAAATGAACTAGAGGAAATTGGTAGCTTTCCTATATACAAATAATAAAGAGACTGAGGAAGAAACCTGGGGAACAATGTCTTTCACAATAGCCTCAAAGATATATAATATCTTAAGGTAAGAGCCAGGACTGGAGGACACCATGGAAACAAGGTCTTTTAAACACAGCAGGCCTAACACATATATAAACTCGTAGAGACTAAGGCAGCACATAGATGGCCTGCACAGGTCTGCACCAGACAATGGTCTTAGGACAGAAAAGAGAAGTGGTCATATGTCCAGTTGATAACCACTTGCAAGTTGTTTTCTCCAAACGAGTCTTACTGGGAAAACAAATCACAGTTAAGGCCGCATGCGCAGCAGTAGATGGCCAACAGAAAAGGAGCTCAACGGCGTCTTTGGAAGTTCTCGTCATATAATGTTGTGCCAGGCATTTTTATCATTTATTTATTTATTTAAAATTTTATATATTTAATGTGAGTGCTCTGCTGCATATACATCTACCTGCCCGAAGAGGGCAACAGATCCCCTTATAGATGGTTGTGAGCCACCATGTGGTTGCTGGGAATCGAACTCAGGACCTCTGGAAGAGGAGCCAGTGCTCTTAACCACTAAGCCGTCTCACCAATCCCCTATTTATTTATTTATTTATTTATTCATTTATTCATTTATTTATTATTTCTTTCTCTGGATATACGTTATAGCTTCTGGTTTTGTGTTTGCAGGGGATCTCTGAGTGTGCAAACACGTGGGCCTCTGCATCTGAATCTGTTTCTGGTGCTATTTCGTGGGCTCTTTCCCTTTTGTTTGTTTCGTCCTGTTCCTATATGTGATGGTTTGTATATTCTTGGACCAGGGAGTGGCACTATTTGGAGGTGTGGCCTTGTTGGAATAGGTGTGACCTGGTTGGAGTAGGTGTGTCACTGTGTGGGGGGCTTAAAACTCTCACCCTAGGTGCCTGGAAGTCAGTCTTCCACTAGCAGCCTTTGGATGAAGACTTTGGATGTAGAACTCTCAGCTCTGCCTGCGCCATGCCTGCCTGGATGCTGCCATGATCCCACTTTGATGATAATAGACTGAACCTCTGAACCTGTAAGCCAACCTCGATTTAATGTTTTTTATAAGACTTGCCTTGGTCATGGTGACTGTTCACAGCAGTAAAACCCTGACTAAGACACTATATGCTTGTTTTATTTTGTTATTATCTCTTAGAAACCTGTTTGTTTTCTAATGAGAGACAAAAAGGGAGTTGGGGGTGGGGGATGGGTAGGATGGGGGGAAGGGAGGGAAGAACTGGGAGGAGAAGAGGGAAGGAAACCTATAGTCTGGATATATTATATGAAAAAATATTTTCAATAAAAGAAAAACAGAATAAAAATTGCAAGATTTAGCTATGAGAAACAAAGCAAAGCAAACACAAGAATCCCAGCTTCTCCTGAGTGGAAGTCTTTGAAAAGATCTAGCTGTTGTGGGTGGCAGCACAGTGCAGTGTCCCTGGCTCTTGTCGATTGCCCCTGACAATAGGGTTTTCCTCAGCCATCTTTCCCTTCTCCCAGCTGGGGCCTCTTAGATCTGCTCACGTAGTAGGTGTGTAGCAATTTTCAAGGGCTTGAAGTCTTCCTTCCTTGAGGGAGGACACAGGCTTCTAAGACTTTAGAGGAGTCACAATGATCTCCCTAGGTTATATAAGTAGCCGGGCAGGAGCCACTCCCTAACATAAACTCACTGGTTCATACTCTTGGCCTGTCACCATTGCCCTAATCTGGGGTGACCACACATTTTTGGGGGGTATCCCGGGTCCACACTCATTTCTGAAGCCACTGGGCAAGAGCAGTGGCTGAGGGAGCCTCCAATCCCCCCATGGCCCCCCCGGAAACAAAGGGAGATACCCTAAGATAAGCTTGATAAGAATCAGCTGAAATGGACCAGGCTGGGGCAGGTGGGCTGTGCGTGACATCCGCATTCTGTTTGAGACAGGGCTCAGGGGTGGCTCCAGAAAGTATCTGAGGTTCTGGACTCAGCTGTTGTTCTTCTTAGCATTCTTTCTAAACTCCACCCCACAGTTACCTGGCAACAGCCAGATAGGCCTGACCCACTATAAAAGAGGCTGCTTGCCCCCTCCTCTCTCTCTTGCCTCTTGCTCTCTTGCTCCCCCCTCTATCTCTTCCCCCTCTCTCCATGTGGTCATGGCTGGCCTCTACTTCACTACTCTCTCTCTCTCTCTCTCTCTCTCTCTCTCTCTCTCTCTCTCTCTCTCTCTGCCTTTCTCTGCCTCTACTACCCTCTTAACTCCCCTCCCCATGCCCTGAATAAAGGTTGCCTTGGCATGAGCTCCAGCTGAGACATCCCCTTCCCCCATACCTCACCACACTCCCATAGAACACATTCTTATACCTCTTTATCTTCTGCTAAATACATCAGTTTTCATTCAGCACAGGAAGAAAAACTTGCCACGGCCACTCCTCTTGTCCCTGAGCAGGGCCTCTGGAGTCTGGATTCCTCGGTACTTTCTGTCTCTAGGCATCTGCACGGAGCCCTGGCTCACACACCCTTGCTTCTCTTGGCCCAGATTCTGAACACCTAGGACTCTGGTTGTGCAGGAAGTACGTTCTCTCACAGGGGTTCCATTGTCTCAGCTGCTCCCCAGTTCTCCCCAGACCCCTAATCTTGAGTGCTTGAGTCCCGGGAGTGCTGAGTAGAACGTCCTCTCCAAAAGACCTCTGCCTGAGATACAGGATGCAGAGAAGGCCCAGGACCTTAGCTCCTAGCATTGCCTTCTGCTCCATGGGACCAGGTCAGCTTGAGTCATTGAGGGCCCTGCACTGCCACAGAGACCTAGTCCATGGAGATCCTGGCTCTCAGACACAGAACAACTACCAGGATCCCTGAACGGTAGCCAGTTATTCCTTACCTTATGGCCCAGTGCATTTCAGAGAACCCCTTCCAGATCAGCGCTATGTGTCTGGGTTTGAACTGTCTGAGGCAGGCCCCAGGAAAGCCCCAGGGTAAAAGCAATAAGGGAAGCAGAAGTCAGGGATGAATCCCGTGTTCTTCCAACTAGCTGCCCTCAGAAGCCCAGGTCTCTCTGTGGCAGATGCAAGCCTGGACCTGCCTGTCTGAATAATCCAAATAAACAAGTCTTCAGTCACACATTCATATTATGAACACGGTGACAGGGGCGGCCCGTACTTTGGAGGAGTGAACCAGCAAGGACATGAGTCTCTAGAATAGACATCCTTCCAGGGAGACCGACTCTAGAACCTCTCATGGTTCCAGGAACCACTGTGCCTGAAGGGTCATTTGGAGAGTGGGAGCCTGCATGTGGTCTCTGACATATCTGGGTTCTGAAGGTATGTCTCTGTTTCAAGCAACTCAAGAATATTTATGTGACATCAACTTCAGTTAGCCTTCTAAAACTCTTTTACCCTGTGGCAAGTTTTGTTGAGAAAGGGTATAATGTAGCTCAAAAAGACCTTGAGTTCCTGATCCTCCTGCCTCCACCTCTAAGTTCTAGGATTACTGGGGCTACAACTGTCGAATCTAGAGCCCCTGTTCTGGTATCCGAATGTTTGACTCTGCCACACCCTCTAAGGCATGACACTTCTGGGGGGTGGGTGTAAGCAGGTCATCCAACAGTGTCTTGATGTGTGTGCATATGCTGACATACCATTGCGGGGATGCTGGACTGAAGATAACCCGTGTTCTCCCTTTGCAGAGACAAGGATGCTCTCTACTTGTGGCTGTTCTTGGTTGTCAAATTTGACCGTGTCTGGAATTAACTTAAACCCAAATGGCTGGGTACACCTGTGAGGGATTTTTCTTAATTAAATCATCTGAAGTAGAAAGACCCACCTTTACACTGAATCTTTTGGGTGAGAAGATCCGACTTGAATGCGGGCCATTCCTTCTCCTGGCAGCCTGTAAAAGGGACATAGAAGAAGGAAGCTCCTGCTCTTTGCCTGCTTGCCCTCGCTCTTGCTGGAAAGTCCATCCCTTCGCTGGCGTTAGAGCCTATTTCTCCAGGATTCTGGTGACCAGCTGAGAAATCTAGCCTCATGGACTGAACAAGTACAGGAGGGCTCTTAGACTTTCCCTTAGTAGACTATCATTGTTGGACTAGGTGGCCCACAGACCGCAAGCTACCTCAATAAACTCACTTACTTCATTCATATATATATGTATATATATATGTATATATATATATATATCTCCTTGACCAGTATACTATACTATTGAATGCCAGTTAGACGGGATCTAGAATCACCTTGAAGAAAAACCTCTGGGTATGTTTATGAAGAAGTTTCTAGATTGAGTTAGTTGAGGTAAGTGAGATCTCTCTAAAAATGAAGCAGCATCCCTGGGGCCCAGGAATGCCCCGAGACTGTGTTGCTTAGGCCAGGAGAAGTTGGTCCCTTTATAGCTAGTAAGGTGAAGCCAGAGGCAAGGGGCAACTGAGCAATGTTCATCCCCAGAGATGAGAGAGTGATGGCAGTTCGAGGCAGACTCATAATGGGTATCCAGTTCTACTATGGAGAACTGGAATGGCCTCCAAAGAAGAGAATCAGTTCCAGGTTTTGGTCTAAGTTATGGGTCAGAGACACAGGTGGCAGCTCAGTTTTTCTTAAGGATCCCTGCAAATGGCCAGCTGAAGAAGGGGCATGGGTCCCATTTCTGTTGTCCACAGATTGAATAGGTTTGAATGAAGGCAGGTTTACTAGGCTGGGGATGTAGGTCAGTTGGTTGGGTGCTTGCCTAACATACACAGAACCCTGGCTTGCATCTTCAGCAGAAGACAAATCGAGTGTGGTTACTGCCAACATTCAGGAAGTGGGTACAGGAAAATCAGCAGTTCAAGGTCATCCTTCCATATATATGGAGTCAGAGGATCGTCTGAATTACAAGAGACCCTGTCTCAAAAACAAGTGGATGAGTGAATGAATGAATGGGTCAATAAGTAGGTTTATTTTCGTCCTGGCTTTGTTACAAGATTAAGAGTAGCATTTTCTGGTGTCAATATGGAGTCCCAAGATGGTGCACATGGTCAAATGGTGCAAAACACCCTGTGTGGATATGTGTGTGCATACACGAATATGCACTCCTTCTGTCTCTCTAGGTTCCTATAAAGCTAGGAGGATTCATGCCTGAGGCTCCTCCCAATGACAACATCAAATCCTACTCTACTCTCAAGGCCCCACCTCTAACCACTAAAATGGGATTAAGTTGGCTCCCAGAGAGTTGTGTCTCACAGCTGGGGGTTAATTTCACCACAGGAAGTCTGGGGGAAAATCCCTAGCCTTAGTGGATAGTCACTTTACTGGCCAATAATTCTGAGTTCTGCCCATCCCTCCTATTCCTTTTCACTGCACCATTTGAAATTTTGAAACACACATAAAAAAGCAAACAAACAGAGCAAAAAGAGACACAAACCAGGCCCACCACACAGGAAGCTCAAAACTGCTGAGTAATCACGGAGACCACAGGGGTGTTTCCAGGGAGCCGAGCAGATGGCCGTGGGTGGCTGGGTGGCTAGGGAACAACACTTCCTGCCTGCTCCACAGAGGCACCAGGTCACCTGGGGACACTGTCTGGGTGTGTCTCTCCTGGACCAGTTCAGTCTTGAAATCCATGCTTGTCCAGGATCCCAGGACTTGCAGGGTAAAGAGGGGCAGAAGGGAGGTTGGTTGTGGTTGGAAGTGACCATGACCCTCCAACAAGGCCACATGGTCAGGTGGCAGAAGGAGAGTGCCTGCCACGTTATGGAATCTACACAGTTCAATCCACACTGGAAGGCAGCTAAGGCCCTGAGTACATAGTCTTCTGTGACAGACAGCCCAGGAGTCCAAGCAGCTGTTGCCTTTGCCTGGCAGAGCTGTTACTTTCTTGGCTAACACTGGGTAGGATTTTTGTGTCTTTCACATGCCATTGAGACAGAGACTAATGCAAGCCTAGATCTAGCAACAGCCCAGGAATGAACTCCCTCCCCCCCACCTCCCTGAAGGAAAAGCTGAGCCTTTGTTTGGAGACAGTCACACCCTCACACCCTCCAGAGGAAAGAATGATGTCCCCAGACTAGGTGGAGATGCAGCAGGGAGTGGGTGAGCTCTGTCAGGGTTTAAAGGTTCAACGGGCCACACAAGCTGTTTTGGAGAATAACAAGGGGAGTTGTCCCTTCTCAGACATGAACATAGCATGAGGCTGTCATGTGACAGAGATACCACTGTGAGACTCATCAGTGACATCAGTGAAAAAACACAGGCCACAGTAGTCTCACGGGCTCCTCCAGTTGATGAGAGTATTGACGGCAATTAGTAGAGATTGATTCAATCAATGATGTGGAATTGAGACGTTGTGCAGAAATCACTTTCCTCTTACTGACTCCCAAATAGCTTTGATTGGAAAATAACATAAAGACTGTCTTAGGGTTTCCAATGCTGTGAAGAGACACCATAGCCAAGGCAAGTTTTATAAAGGAAAACATTTAATTGGGGCTGGCTTACAGTTTCAGAAGTTTAGTTCATTATCATCATGGTGGGAAGCATGGCAACATCCAGGCAGACCTGGTGCTGGAGGAGCCAAGAATTCTACATCTTGATTCAAAGGCAGCCAGGGGGGGACAGGAATTCCACACAGGGCAGAACTAGAGAGTAGAGATGCCAAAGGCCATTCCCCCAGTGACATTTCCCCCAACAAGGTCACACCTACTCCAACAAGGCCACACCTCCTAATAGTGCCACTCCCCATGGGCCAAGCATTCAAACACATGAGTCTATGGGGTGGGAGGTTTCAAATCTATTCAAACCACCACAAAGACTAAGAGTCAGGCTGATGGTGCACACCTCAGCTCTCTAAAGGTGGGGACTGGAGGATCAGGAGTTCAAAGCCATTCTTGGCTACTGTGGTGGTTTGAATATGTTTGGCCCAGGAAGTGACACTATTAGGAAGTATGGCCTTGTTGGAGTAGGTGTGGCCTTGTTGGAGGAAGTGTGTCATTGTGGGCATGGGCTTTAAAACCCTCCTCCTAGCTTCCTGGAAGCCAGTCAACTCCTAATAGCTTTCAGATGAACTCTCAGCTCCTTTTGTATCATGCCTGACTGGATGTAACTTCTGGCCTCCACATGAGCACACACAGATGATCACATCTGCACATATGCATGCATAAACACACACACACACACACACACACACACACACACACACACACTCAAAAAGGCTAGGAAGATAAGATAATGTTCTACACTGACATTTTTCGAAAACTATGTGAGAAAACACAGAAAAATAAATTTAGTTGATATTGACATTATAAGTTAAGATAAAAAACAAAGGAGAGGGGTAGTTATAATGATTTAACACACTATTATATACCTGTCTATGTAAGAGTTTCTTGGAAATAATTTCCATTTCTACTGAAAAGTGAACAAAATGCACAAAAAGCAAAAACATTGTCATTAAAACAAGGAAAATGTCCAGTAGTGTTTACTGACTAAAGAAAATATAAGGCCAGGCGTGATGGCTCACACCTTTAATCCCAGCACTTGGGAGGCAGAGGCAGATGAATTTCTGAGTTCAAGACCACCCTGGTCTACAGAGTGAGTTCCAGGACAGCCAGGGCTACGTAGAGAAACCCTGTGTCGAAAAAAAGAAAAGAAAAAACAAAACAAAACTTCTTAAATCTGTAGCTGCTTCTTTATATTTTCTTTCTTTCTTTCTCTCTTTCTTTTCCGAAAGAAAAAGAGAAAGAAAGAAAGAAAGAAAGAAAGAAAGAAAGAAAGAAGGAAGGAAGGAAGGAAGGAAGGAAGGAAGGAAGGAAGGAAGGAAAATATAAAGAAGCAGCTACAGATTTAAGAAGTTTTGTTTTGTTTTGTTTTGTTTTGTTTTGTTTTGTTTTGTTTTGTTTTGTTTTGAGTCTCTTGTATCCCAAGCTGGTTTTGTACCAACTTGACCTTCTGACCCCACTTCCTCCACCTTCAGAGTGCTGGGATTCCAGGCATGTGTCACCACACCTGTTTTATGTGGTGCTGGGAATGGAACCCAGGGCTAACTCTCTAACCACTGAGCCACATTCCCAGCCCTTACAATCTTTTGAAAGAGTGAGGGCATTGGTGATGGCGAAGCGTTTTCTCACGCTTTGGGCAGGGGTGGTATAGGTACCAGCCTTCAGGCACTTATGGAGGAGGTTGTGATGTTCCATGTCTACTCTCCTCTTGTCCAGAAATTCAGAGCCAACCCTGCTGTATGGGGCTGACAAAGGCAAGCATCTGAGTAGCGGTGGGAAGAGTCACAGAGATGGGTGTTGGAGCTGAGGGGACCATATCGCCGTGTGGAGCATCCACCAGGAAGTGGGGCAGCCATATAAACTGTGCAGTAAGAGTGAGTGAGAGTCTCTATGGAGTGGACAGGGCATCAAAGCACCAGTGTGATGAACCTCTGGAGAGGGCTGCAAGGCTGACTCAGTTGATAAAGCACTTGCTGCAAAAATGTGAGTACCCAAGTTCAGATCCCCAGACCCGCAAAAATACTGGATGGCATGGAATCTCACAGTAATTTTAGTGCTGGAAGGCAGAAGTTGAGAATCCTTGGAGCAAGTTGAATGCTACTTCAGGGAGCTCTGGATTGCTTGAGAAACCCTGCCTCAATGAATAAGGTAAAGAACAGCAGCTTTGTGCTTCCACATGCATGCATGCACATGTTTATGTGCATCCACACATATGGAACACATACACATGCATGCGCACACAACACGTACATGAGGTGGTTAATGACATGCTTAAAGAATGATGGTGAGGTCAGATGACACACAAACCAGCATGAGAGGATCCCACAGCCGCATCGGGACAATCCAAACATCAAATGAAAGGCAGGAGAGAGCTGAGTGGGACAGCAGCCAGGCTAACAGAAATGTCTCAATTTGAAGTACAAGAGAATATTTATAGACTACCAAAGAAGCCTATCTCTTGACACTGAATGCAAAGGGGGCAGTAGGAGGAATGGGAGATATCACTACAGCCATGGCCAACTGAAACACATCATTAGAAACAGAACCTCTGACTGTGTGGTACCCGATGGAGCATGGGGAGGATGCAATGGTGTTTCTGCAATGCTTCTGGCAATGACATCATGAGGTCCACATGGAAGGAGGTTATGTCAAGTAGCTGGCTAGTCCACCATGTCCAGATCACAAGAGACAATGTCATGACCATGCCTAATAATCAGGGAAAGTAGGGGAGATGGAGAGGGAAGAGATGGAGACGGAGACAGAGACTGAGATGCAGAGAGACAGAGAGAAGAAGGAGGAGGGAGAGGGGCCAGGCTTTGGGCTGTGAAATGGCTCAGTGGGAAAGGACACTTGCTTTTCAAGGAAGGCTGGGGTTCCAATCCCCAACACCTATGTAGAAAGCTAAGTGAGCTTATAGCGCCTGTAGCCTCAGAACTGCGAGGGCAGAGATGTGAAGATCTATCCTGGGACTTGCTGGCCATTAGCCTTACTCCAGGCTCAGGACTTGAATGTAGAAGTGTAAGTCAAATAAATCCTTTCTTCCCCAAGTTGCTTTTAGTCATGGTGTGTTATCCTAACAACAGAAAGCAAAATATAATGGTGTGTTCTAGTTTTGTGAAAAATAGGTACTGACTGAAGTGTCTGCCAGTCATGAACCTGGTATCCATAGCTGTTGAAGCCAGGAATGGAGGTACAGCTTGTCCTCTGAGCATTTGGGAGTTTGAGGCAGGAGGATTTAGAGTTCAAGGTCATTCTTAGCTATAGAATGAGTTTGAGCCTGAACTCTATAGTGAGTTTTTGCCTCAGAAAACAAAGTCAATATACATATAAACCAAACCCAAATCTGTTAGCACCATCAGAAAGAAAATAAAAAAATCCCTGCTTCCTTGGTACTTGCAACTTTTCTGTAGCTTGAAGATCCTCATTCTCTCTCTCTCTCTCTCTCTCTCTCTCTCTCTCTCTCTCTCTCTCTCACACACACACACACACACACACACACACACACACATGCCTCCATTGGCCCAGTGATTCTATTCCTGGACTGTCACAGGAAGGTCATCAGAGGCCCTGCCCAGGCAGTATGCAGAGAGATGCTTTACTCCTTCCAGGCGAACATTAGAGACGGTAGCAGTTCCCTACAGTAAATGCTGGAATACCACGTGACTACTAGGAGCCATGCTGGGGAAGCAGGCTGAGGCTCAGTGGTGATGGAACTTGCTCCTAGCAGTGATCCTAGAGACTAGTTTACCACTATGTAGATGCACAGCTTTTTTTTTCCTGAGAGACAGAGTTTAGAAAAACAGGCTGATTAAAAAAGGTGCAGTGTGAATTGTTTTTCCTGTCGCTGTGACAAAATGTCGGATAAAAACAGTTATGGAACAGTTATGATGTCTGCTCATAGGGCAGGCCTGATGGCAGGAGGGTGGGGCAGCTGGTCACACCGCATCCACAGGAAGCAAGAAGTGGATGCTGGTCTTAGACTCACTTTCTTTATATGCAGCCTAGGACCCTTGTGCTAGTCTGCTTCCTGTCGCTGTGATAAAACACACTGGCCAAAAACAAGTTTGGGGAAAGGGTTTATTTCATCCTAAGCTCCCAGGTTATTACAGTCCTTCAGTTGAAACAAGTCAGATCAGGGGGTCGATGCAGGAATCTGAAGACAGGCCTGATGCTGTTCTGTACTGCATGATCTCCGACCAGGGACCTTCCTCACAGTCAAGGAAGCAAGCGGGGAGCATGGAGGATGGTGCTTGCTAGCCGGGTCTCTGGCTCACTCCCTCACTCAAGTTTAATTAGCTTTCTTGTTCAGTGGAGGTTTACCTGCCTAGGGGCAGCACCTCCCACAGTGGCCTGGACTCTCCTTTATCAGTTAATAATCAGAACAATACCCCTCAGACATGTCCACAGGTCAATTTGATCTAGGCAATCCCTTAATGGAGGCTTTCCTCGCAGAAGACTCTAGGCTATGTCAAAATTGGCAATGAGAGCTAACTAGGACAGAATGGTGCCACCAATGTTCAGGGTGGGTCTTAATTACCTAATCTAGAAACTCCCTTACAGACAAAGGTTTGTCTCCTAGGTGATTTTAGATACTGCCAAGTTGATGCTCAGTATTAACCAACAAAGAGAAGCATGTAGGGGTGGGGGAAGAGGAGAGAAGAGGGAAGAAGGGAGGGAGGGAGAGGGGGAGAAAGGGAGAGGGAGAGAGGGAGAGAGGGAGAGAGGGAGAGAGGGAGAGAGAGAGAGGGAGAGAGAGAGAGGCCCTCACAACCCTCACAGCCCTTCTCTGCCACTCATGATGGACCAGTCTGGGATGAGTCCATGTCCTGCAGTGTTTTGAATCCCATAGTCAGCCAAGCTGCACCCCAGCTAGGGGTATGGACAGCAATCTGGTATGGCTCCCTCAGGGCCCTAAGGGCCAGTTCCATGGTAGGACCCAACCTTCCACATCTACACATTCCCAGGGCACTGAGAAACAGTCACCTTACTTCACAGGGCCTTGCGAGTAACCTAGCCGTCCATGTGGGAGGAAGGATTCTCCAGGCCTCAGCATGCCTGGCTGTAGTTGCTGTTTGAGAAGGAAACTAGAACCCACATGTGGGAGACAGAGGACGTGTGTGTGTGGTATCACAGGGCTACCCCATGTCTTCAGTGCTCAGAAGCTGAGGATGGAGAGCCTAGTGACCCAGCATGTGGGTGACATGTGTATGTGTGTGTGTGTGTGTGTGAGTGTGTGTGTGTGTATGTGTGAGTGAGTGTGTGTCTGTGTGTGTATGTGTGTGTGTCTGTGTGTGTGTCTGTGTGAGTGTGTGTGTGTGTCTGTGTGTCTGTGTGTGTGTCTGTGTGTGTGTGTGTCTGTGTGTGTGTCTGTGTGTGTGTGTGTGTCTGTGTGTGTGTGTGTGTGTGTGTGTGTGTGTGTGTGTGGTATCACAGGGCTACCCCATGTCTTCAGTGCTCAGAAGCTGAGGATGGAGAGTCTAGTGACCCAGCATGAGGATATGACTTGATTGGCTGGCAACTCACTGAGAATCCTTGGACTGTCTGGTGTTGTCCACTCCCTCTTCCTATAACTCTTCCTATAAGGATACCCAGGGTTGAAAGCCATCTCCCTTCTTAGAGAAGAAGCAGCCGGACCAGTAGGGGAAGCAGCCATGACTTGGTTGAAGACATCTTCCAGCACTTTGTAGATGCTTACCTAGTCTCACACAGGGATACTGAAAACATGGCTCAGAGATGGCTGCTTCCCTCAGGTCCTCCTGGCTGCTCCGCACACTCTTGACACCCTTCCTGTCCTGTCGTAACCTTTGTTGATCTTTCAGTGAACTTACTAGAAGTTACTAGTGAACTTACTAGAAGTGCCTGTGAAACCTTAGTCGTTTCTTAACAGCCTTACGAGACTGATGGCTGGTGACACCCTCTGTGGCAGGCTGTGTTGGATGCCAGCTCCTTCACTGATGGAGCCCTTGCTGAGGTGGGGTGGGGTGGGGAGCGGAAGTGGGGATGAAGGAGGACAAATGGTATTTGCACTTTGCTGCTGAGTCAGCTGAAGTCCCAGGTGCTTAGGTGTACTTTGCCCTTCATTGTCTTCGTTTTGCCCATGGGTGTGGTGGGGTTTTTTTGACTATTATTTTTATTTGTTTATTTCCTGGTTGAGTGTGTGTGTGTGTGTGTGTGTGTGTGTGTGTGTGTACGCCAGAGGACAACCTCAGTTGGGATTCCTGGGGAGCCTTCTGCCCTGGCTTTTGAGACAGAGACTCTCACTGAGAGCTGCAGTTTATTCAGTGGGCTAGGCCAGTGAGGGGTCTGCCTGTCTCTATCTCCCAAACTGGGATCGCAGGCCCATACCACCACTGTCAGCTTTTGACATCGGTGTCAGGACTTGAACTCATGTCATCTTGCTCATGTTGCAAACCCTTTTCTGGCTGAGCCATCTCCTTAGCTATCACATTTATCTCAGACATCATCTTTCTAGAGGCCTCGTTCACAACTCTCCGAGGGACCCACCTCAGGGTACTGTGCACTCTGAGCCACACATCAGCTACCTTTGGTAACTTCAGAAGATTTTTGTTAACCATCAAGAGGAACCCAGAACTCTTAGCTTGCCTCTGCTCTGTTACACACACTGAGTCTTCACAGCTGAAGCAGCAGGTGGCTGGCAGTTACCCTGTTATGGATGGTGATAGCTATGTTGGAAGTTCTTCCTCCTCCTCGTGTGTGGCTTCGCACTCCCTTCTTGGGCCCATGCCCACCTCAAATGCCAATTTCCACAATTAATTGGTATTTAGGGATAGGAGTGAAGCATTATCTGGGAAGATGAAATCAGTCAGTAAGTACAGGACCCGAGTTCAATCCCCCGCACTCCCTAAAGACAAACATGAGGGGTTGCCATAGGGCTAAGAATATGGTTCAGTGGATGAGAATATTTGCTCTGCAAATATGAGGACCTGAGTTTGAATCCCCGGCACCCACATAGAAAGCCAGGAATGACTATGTGTGGTTATAACTCCAGCCTTGGGGGACAGGAAGAGCCAGAAAACTCACTGGCTACCCAGCCTAGCCCGGTGGGTTTCTGGTTCAGTTAGAAACCTGCTTCAAAGTTATAAGGTAGAAAGCGATAGAGGAAGACACTTGACATCTTCTGCTCTGGCTTCTACATGTGTGGGCATGGGGATACTCACGTTCATGCACATATACTACCTGTGTACACTCACATATGTGTACACACACACACACACACACACACACACACACACACACACATTTTTAAAAATCAAAGAAGGCCAAGTATGGTAGAGCCAGATGTGGTGGTACATACCTTTAATCCTAGCACTTGGGAGGCTGAGGCTGGTGGATCTCTGTGAGTTTAGGGCCAGCTAGAGTTACATGGGGGAGACCTTGTCTCAAACCCCAAAACAAATAAAAAATTAAAGAAAGAATTTTTAAAAAGAATATGGGATTGGGGCTTTCCCAAAGTGACTCTGGGTCACGTGTTTTGGCCCACAATTACATGTGACTTTGTTCTTAGGCTAATGGGAAAGAGGGAAATTCCAGGCCCACATTGGTTGCTGCTAGCATGGTAGTCCTTGGGTAGTAAAAAGAAATACATATAAATAAACAGGCAGAAAAGGAAATAAACCATAGTCAGATGACTTCTGCATAGTCAGATGGCGTCTGCAGTGCTGAGGGCAGCTAGACCACTGACATCCTCAATATGGATGCCTTTGTCACAGATGCCAACCCATTCTCCTTAGATATCAGCAAAACTCACTTGAGGCCTTAGGTCATCTGTGGCTCCACTTGCCATCAAGGAGACCCTGCCCCTGACTGGCTTGATTAGAAGGACTGGAAGATGGAGATGGTTATAAATTCCTGCCCCTGAAGTCTAGTTAATGACCACCTCCTCCCAATCACTCTGAAATCATTTACCTTGGTTTTTCTTGTTTGTGATATCAAAAGCCCAATGCACGATGTTTGGGGAAAAAAAAGTGTGGCTGGGACTGATTTCT
>NC_000071.6:138682926-138685041 GCF_000001635.26 Mus musculus | reverse complement strand
AAAGACCTGCTCTCAGCCTATCGGGTGTTTCAGTTACAGGGATTTTTCAGAGAAGCAATTGGGCTTGTTTAGATTTTCCTTAGCAACAGGGGTACCAGGAAGTAGGCACATGGGACAGGTGGCTGGATGGACCATTTTCAGGAGCTTCGAGGAGACAGAGTGGACAGTGCGAGTGAGGAGTGGCTTCAGTTTGTGTTTAGAAAGGTGTTAAAGTCGTGGGAATGCAGGAGTTCTCCATAGATGCGCTGGTGCTGTGTCCCCGACAGTCTCTGCAGAGACAGTAGACCGAACACAGAAAAGTCCAGGCATAAAGCGACTTCACATCTCCTCTGCAAACAGCTGTCCTCAGTTGCATTTATGCTGAAAGGTGCGTGCTAGGTCATCATCCAGGGTTCTATAGGCCAATCCTTGACTGAGCCCGAGGGCTGCTTATGGCTTTGAAGAAAGACAACATCGAACTTCATGAAGGACAGATGGCTTTTTATCAATCCTTGCATGATTGTTGATAGAGATGTCTGGGAGGACCTGCGGGTGGAACCAAGTGGTTGATTTGGTGTAAGGAGGGGACCCTTCCCACCAGTTCTCCTGTTGCTGTCTCTGGGACACTGTTGTGCCTCAGGTTCTCCTAGCTCTTCCAGTTCAGGCCAGCCTGGTCCTCCACATACCTGCTGTACACTTCCCTCCCCCTGCTAATGCACAGATCCTCTTGGCTCTGTAAGTGTCTGTGATGAGTTCCTGGGCTGTTCTTACCGTCCCGTTAGGTCCCCTGTCTCTGTCTGTCTGTCTGTCTGTCTGTCTGGCTGGCTGGCTGTCTGTATATCTGTCTGCCTGACTGTTTCTCTCTGCAATGTGTACATGTAGAGGCCAGAGGTTCATATGACTTATCTCTTTCTTTTATTTTCTACCTTGTATTTAGAGATAGAATCTTTCACTGAACCTAGAGTTTACTGTTTGGTTTAGACTATGTGGCTAGTGAGCCCCAGGGATCCTTCTGTCTCTTCCTCACTTCCTCCAACCCTGTGGTTTTAGACACATGATGCCATGGTAGGGTATTGGAGATCTGAACCCAGGCCTTATGCTTGCCCATTGAGTACTTTAAACATGCACGCACGCATGCGCGCGCGCGCACACACACACACACACACACACACACACACACACACACACACACACAGAGAGAGAGACAGAGAGAGAGAGAGAGAGAGAGAGAGAGAGAGTAAATCAGCTCTGCCTTAGTATGAATTATTGTAAGAGGAGATGGGCACAAATCAGTCTGGATTATATAGATGACAATGAAGAATCGGGAGAGTGAAGGGTGATCTTGGGGTGCCCCCAGTGACCTCAGAGAACACAGGAAAATCCTTTCTTGCTGTTTTATGGGCAGCTGAGTCTCAAGGCATGGCTGAGAGGATAGAAATGTAGTTCTGGTGCAAACCAGAACTGGGTAGGGGAGGGCTAGGTTCCCCATAGGGGTGCCAAGCACTCATGTATGCAAGGCATTCCCCCTTTCCACCCCAGAGAAGATCACGAGGCACAGAGAATCTAGTGGGTGGCTACGGCCCAGGTGTAACAGCAGCTTCATATTTTTGTCCTGGCTCTCTCTTTTCCTTCCCTCCCTGCCTTGCATCTTCCTGCTGTTTCTCTTCCTCTCTTCTTTTTCTAGTAGACAGGCTTATAGGTGAGCCCTTTAGATTTTCTAAGCTCTTTGTTGCATGGTTGTCTACCCTGTGGAAGACAGACGTTTCTCAAGTTCTCGGCTAGGAAGCAGCGGGTCGTCAGAATCACATGCTTTCCTCAGCTGTGACTCAAAGGATGTGAGGGTCATACCCAGGGCAGTTCTAAAATGGGACAGGCAATTGTTGGTTTTGCTTCCCTGGAAAGGTTTTGAAAGATCCTGCCACACTCCCCAACAGAAAACAACCAAGCCCCCTATGCACATTGCAAAACAGCTGCGGGGGTGCTGGGGTGCTGGAGAACAGAGAGCTATGGACCTGGGTCTTAGGGTAGGAGCAGCTGCAAAGGTAAATTCTGGGACTTTGAAGCTTTGTTGTTGTTGCTGTTTTTGACGTAGGGACTGGACGGGGCACCGCTTGAGCCTTGTGGCAAGGGGTTTTC
>NC_000071.6:137211849-137213061 GCF_000001635.26 Mus musculus | reverse complement strand
TTCCAAGGGCAAGAGGATTGCTGGGGACCTGCTGACTGCTATCCTAGCTCAGTGTGACACAACATGTCATCCCTTGGCCTCTGAGCAGCGGCAAGCACCCCAACATATGCACATACACTACAGACCCACAGGCAGAAGATGCTGCTGCTGATGGTGGTGGTGGTGATGCTGATGCTAATGGTGTTGATGATGACACACACATTCCTAGAAGCTCACAGGCCCTATATGGACTATATGGTGCCATTCTAGGCCAAAAAACAAAAAATAAACAAGCAAATAGTGGAAGGCACCTGAGGACCAATGCTCGAGGTTGTCCCTGACGCATACCAATGCACAGACATACATGTAGAGCATATACACACATACATGTACAGTGCACACACACACACACACACACACACACACACACACACACACAAAACGTGACATTTTACATCACTGCCTGGGTCCCCCCTTTATTCCTGGACTCCTGCGACTGGTTCTAAAGGTGTCCCAGAGACCCCCTGTGGCCTCTGATATCCTTGGCCCCTCAGGAGGGGCAGCATTGTGGTAGACTACCAGGTCCTGCTGAGGCTGGCCTTCAGCCCCCAGCTGAAGAGTGACTTTGAGAAGGTGAAGACAGTGCTGAAGGAGGAGCTACAGAGTGCCAGTCAAGATGGCAACAGCTGTCAGGACAACCAGAGTGAGCTTAAGGCTGGGGGGAGGGGACAGGGTCACTGCTGCCTCTCTGGCCTATGCTAGCTCAGTCAGGGAACCTTTGAGAGCTCAGACACTAGCCCCTGAGGTTCTTGTGACAGGCTGAGAGAATGGCCCAGTCCATGCTCAGCTGGGGCTTGGGAAGGTCCCACAAGGATGCTTGCTCCATGGCACTTTCCTTGTGCTACCTCCCCATTCCTATGCATTGTCCTTCTTCCAACAGCGCTGTGTTTTAAGTCTGACTCCATCAAGGTGAACAATCGCACTGAGAAAGATCTGACTCCAGAAGGTGAGAGTAGGGCAAATGGCTGAGTGACCTTGGGTGGCCATGAGACCTCCCAACCCTTGTTCCCAGGGAAGAACGGGGGTGGAGGGTGGAGGAGACCTTTGGAGAAGCCACTGTTGTGGGTGAATTGTACCTTCCTGCCCCACCCCAGTCCCCGTCTTATTTTTCATTTTCATTTTGTTTTGTTTTGTGTGAGTGCATGAGGGTGTGTGTGTGTGTCTGTTCTGTGT
>NC_000071.6:137199935-137211749 GCF_000001635.26 Mus musculus | reverse complement strand
GAGAGAGAGAGAGAGAGCTACACCCTAGCACCTACAAGCAAGACTTGGGGCCAGGGTTCCTTCTTTCCCTCATCTAATCTCAGGATCTTTCCCAGGGCCTGCCTCGACCTTGGAAAAGCCCGCCCTCGCACCCCTCCCCCATCATACTTCCCTTCACTAAAGCTAGGCTCTGAGTAGATAGACCGCAGTCCCTGTTCTCCTATCTCTCTTCCCAGCCATTTGTCATCGAACTGCTCCCAAGGGTTTTGAGGAACACTACTTTCCTTTGGTGGAGCTGAGCAGGCTCCGCTGTGTCACCAATTGCACACCTGGCGTGAATGGCACCATCGACTGCAACCATGGACAGTGTTTTCTGCAGAAGAGCGGTCCAACCTGCCGGTGAGGTCCCGCCCCACTCCATAGGCCACGCCCACTCGCCCAAGTGGTCTCCCTGGTGCCACGCCCACCACCTCCCAGAAGAGTCCGGGTCCACTGACTGCCCCAGGGTGGAGACGACTGCAATCCCCCTTCACCTTTGTGTGGCTTCCTGGGAATGAACCCAGGTTACCTCACCATGCTAGAGCAGCAAGCACCTTTGCTCCCCCCACCCCCGTCCCCACCCCAGTCATATTGCTTGTCCTTTTCCCTCCCTTCCTCTCTCTCTCTCTACTGTCTTTCCCAGGCTGGCCTCAATCATTTAACTTAGTAGTGAAGACTGGCTTTTAACTCCTTTGTCTTTACCCCCAACTATAAATGTGAGCCACCACATCCCACTGTCCCTTCTGGAGACCCTGCTCTATACAGACCAAACTCTCCAAGGTCCTGGCCACTTGCTCTAGGATGGCGGACCCCAGCCTGTGTGGCCCCGCCTACTAGCATGTGACCTGTCTGAGCTCTGTAACTCTCTCTCCAGCTGCTTTTCCACAGACACGTACTGGGTCTCAGGCCCACGCTGTGAGTTGGCCGTTGACTGGAGGGTTTTGGTTGGAGGCCTGGTGGGGGCTGTCATTGTGCTGCTGCTGTTATTGGTGGCTTTAAGTGTCTGGGTGGCACGTTCCCGGGGAAGAGACAAGGACCGCCAGTCCTCGGGCAGGTGAGCTGGAGGGGCAGAGGGGTGCTTAGGGGTCTCCTGACACCACAGTTTTGCCCAGTTACTGACTTCCTGAGCTGCCTAGGTCCTGGACCCAGGACAGGAAATGGTTTGAGATCTGGGATGAAGACATCGCGGGAACTTTTTCTAACACGGGCTTCCAGGATGCCCCGACAGGTACGTCTTGATACCTAAGGACAGGGCTTGCCCTGGGCTGTACCGCAGTCTGAGGAGGGTATGTTGACCTCCTTAGCTGGGACAGACATGGGTCTGGTGCCCAGGAGTGGAGATTCCCAGACCATCCCTGGGTCACGTGGTCTCTGTTTCCTCTGCTCTACCGCCCTCCTTTCTTGTCTCTGCAGCCACTAATGAAAACTTCCATGTTGCCTTGGAGAAGGTGGATACCAACATGATGGTGAGGTCACCATGAAGGGTTACTAAGCAACCCTCCCTAACTCAAATCCTTGGTTCCTTCTCAGGGCAGGTGCCTAGGTTGGGAGTAAGCAATGGCTTTCTCAGCAATCTCACTCTCAATGTCGATTCTGTGGCAGGTTCACATCCAAAGACCTGAGGTAGCCTCATCATCACCACCATCACCATCACCATCACCATCATCATCACCATCACCATCATCATCGTCCTGAGCCCTTGCAGGGTCTCTTCTGTGCTCCCCCACTCTGCCCGGGGCTGTACAATTGAGCCCATTGTGCAAGAACTGCTTCAAGTACCCACACAGCCCAGGCTCCCAGTGTTCTTGGTGGGAGGGGTTCCTGTTTCCTTGACCTCCCATCCTTCTCTTTGTTTGACAGAAACCCACTTGGAGAACATGTATCTCTGCTCTTCACTCCAGTATGGTGGGCAAGGCCATCTCAGTCTCTTGCCTCAGTCTCCTCAGCTGTGAAATGGGTGTGATGCACTTATACCATGACTCTAAAACTTAGCGCAATTACTTCACGCCTTTGGTTGATTTTTGCGGGTAGCAGGGCTTATATCTCCTGTTGCTTTTCTCAGATTCTCTCTCCCACCTGACTCTACCACCTTGCAGTGTCAGGTCTCCGTTGTTCCTCTGAGACAGAGTTTAATGAGGTTCTGGGGATCGAACCTAGGATTATGTGTATGCTAGACAAGAGCTCTACCCATTGAGCCACGCACCCCCAGCCATTGGCTCTTACTCTTGGATTTGCACTCTATTGCCATCCTGGTGAGGCTTACCCTTCATCTTGCATGTTTACATAGCCTGACATTATTCCTGGGGGCAGCATGAAGGAAGTCACACCTCCGTCTCTCTCCTCATGGCTCCTTGCTGTGGCCCCTACTCTCACGCCCCAAAGCTCCTCGAGTTGATACTTGTGCCAGTCTCCTCCCTTAGCCCTATTGCTCTCTCAGTTGACAGGCTGGTCTCCAACTCTCTGACCAGGACCTTGATTCCTTGCTCCTCTATCCTGGCACCTACAAACCTGCTCCCTCCTCCATCCCAACAGCTATCCCCAAATCCTACCTCGTTCCCACACCTCCCTGTTCCTAGGGGTCCTCGTACAGCCAGGGTGCCATCGGGTCCCCAGTTAATGCTTCCCAAGACCCTACTTCCGTACCCTGAGGCTCCAACCTCTTCTTTCCACCCTTGATGATTGCGAATCCCAGGCAGGGATTTGTCGACGAGGGGACACGACCCGTCTCCTTATTTCCTCTCCCCTCCCAGTCTTCACCTCCTCTTCCACGTTGATGTCTTTTCTTTTGTTTCCATCACTCAGAAACTGATGTGACCTCTGAGCTTGGAACCCTCAGTTCCCTTTGCCAGGACGGTTCTGGGGACAGGAAGTCAGCGAGTGTCTAGTTCCCCATATAAATCTAATAAATACATTGGCTGTAAACAAAGCTGCTCTCTCGTGTGTCCTTCTCCTACCTGTCCCTTCCCCCCAGTGGTCTCCATCTGCTTGGATGGAAGAGGGCTCGGCAGCATCCTTCTCTCCCAGGGAGGAAGGCCAGCATCTTTTGGGGCCAGGACTGAACCTAAATCTTATAAAGGGGATGAGTTTCACTGGCTAGTGGGGTGGGGTGGGGCACACGGGAGTCTTTCCATCACCATTGAATGGGACAAGTCCCCTGAGTTTTGCAATTCTCTTGCTTTGGCCAGAAGCTTAGAACTGGAATTAGGTAGCAGGCATCAGAGCACTAGTGCTGGGTCAGGGAGGTAAAGAGATAGATTACTTTATTACATTTATCTTACGGTGTGTGTGTGTGTGTATGTGTGTGTGTATTAGCGTGTGTGTGGAGATCAGAAGACAACTTGTGGGAGTTAATTCTCTTCTTTCACCATGTGGGCTCTGGGGATTGAATTTGGGTTGTCAGGCTTGACGGCAGGTCAATACCTGCCTGTCCGTAGAGCCTCTGCCCCCTCCTGTTCCCACAGTGATGGACAGCCAGTGTTCTTGTTTGAGACAGGGACAGGGACAGGGACAGGGAGGAGTAATCTAATCCAGTGGCTTTTGGGATGAAGGTTTAGGAGAAGTCCCTCAGACTTTGGCTCTGTTCTGGGAAGAGACAATGACTATAGGTTTCTCTCATCTCTGACTCTGCTCAGGGATGAACAGCCATAAAAATCTTAGGTGTAAATGCCATCCCCACCCCTCAGGAAAGCAATGGAAAGCTCTGGGGTGGGGGAGGGAGGCACAATGGAGAAAGACTGGGGGGAAGGTGACTGACGCTGAGGAAGGTTCTCTTTCATCTAGCCCGACTTCTTAGCGATTGTCTCTCTCAGGGGTCCACGCACTCCTCCCTCCATTGTTCCCACACTCTGTGTTCCTTGGCATTCAACTCTTAGCTACTTTCCTTCAGAGTCTCAACTCCTCAGTTTGCTCTGTCTGTCTCGCCCCACCCACCCATGGATTCTCAACTTCTGTTGACTGTTGCTTAGGGCAGTCAACACACCTGGAATTTGAGGGGAGGAAGGTTTGGCCAACTCCCTGGGTTACCCCCCACCCTACGCCACGGTCATCCCCACCCAGGGGCAGACATCGTCCTTCTCCAAGGCAAAGGTCTCTAGGGTCCTTCTTATAAGCACTCCTTTGGTGCAGGGCTCTTATTTCTTGGACCTCTTGAGGAGGAAGCTCTTAAGGCCAGGGCCCTCTCCCTGGGAGATGCTCGTGACCTGGATCCTGTTGCTGGCTTTCCAGCCGTCCTCTATCTTTTCAGCAGTTTCTGGTGAGTGACCCCAGCCTTGTGCACCAGGGTCTTGGGCACAGCTGTAGATGCTCTGGCTTCTTTTTTCAGGGGAAGGTTTGGAAATTTATGTTAGGTCCTCCTTTGGACTTTGGGGTGCTCAGGGGCCACTGAGAAAGTCTGCAGGAGTAGAGGAAGTGGCCTGGCTTGTGGGTGGGCAGCTGGTGGCCTGAGGTGTAGCCCCTGGCATGTGGGGGAACTGCTGAAATCCATCTCTCTTGCCTTCAGCCATTCGTTGCAGAGCAAAGGAGTTTTTTGGTCACGTAGTGGTCTCTGCTTGTCCCTGTCCTTGGACCTGTGCCTGCCCAGAGGCTAGGCATTTCCAGCCTTCCCAGACGATGTGTGGAAGCCAGCAGGCAGCTTTTAAGAGTTGGTTCTGAGCACTGGGATTACAGGTGCACGCCATAATTCCTGGCTCATCTTTTACTCTTGACTTGTCAGAGTGTACCTGGGAAAGCCCCCTCTGCTCCTTGTGCATGGGGGGGGGGTTAGGA
The DNA here is from genome assembly GCF_000001635.26 of Mus musculus. Lineage (NCBI taxonomy): Eukaryota > Metazoa > Chordata > Mammalia > Rodentia > Muridae > Mus > Mus musculus. The sequence continues at coordinate 137,206,967 of NC_000071.6, read as the reverse complement.
GTGGGAGTATGCTCTTCTTTGGGGGCTGTCATAACCATATCTACTATGCAACTGGCTAGAGGCAGATCTCTCTCAGTTATGGGTAGATCTCCCAATTCCCCCTGAGGCATAAAAGACACCCCGCCCCTCCCGCCCCCCCAGGGACCAGGGTGCCAGGGTGTTTGTTGGGGGTTAAGGTTGTAGATGGAAGGAGGCCTTAAGCTGAAGGTTACTGGTAAAAGGTGAACATCTATGGCACACATGCATCTGGGGCTGGAAGCATCTAGAACCCTATGGGTTGGTTCTCAGAAAATCCAGAGGAAATTCAGGACTCCGGTCGGGAACTCAGCTCCTCAGAAGCTGTCCCAGCCCCAGGAGTCCTCCTAGATCCTCTCTCTTCCACATTTTGCTATGATTTGGGGAGCAGAGCGTGAGGGGGGCAACTAAGGAGTGAACTGCATGAATTTGGGAAGCATTGTAAGAGTGCATTATATCAGACCATCAACTTTAAGTCAAGAGGAGAGAAATATGCACAGAGCCCACATTACGGGGAGGTAGGTGGTCATCCTGTTCCTTGTTCTCAGCGGAGCCAGGGACCTGGCATCCTGAGGGGACTGGTGCTGGTGATGCTGATGATGGTGACGATGATGGTGGTGGTGGTGATGATGATGATAATGATGAAAGCCGTTACCTAGACACTGTACTTGTGTACCCAGCCAATACTGACCAATCCACCCTGTCCTTCAAGCACTTAAACTTGTATGCAAAAGGTGACACATGTGAGCCCATTGGCATACAAGAAAGACAGATCCATTTCCAACAAGTGTCAAGAGCAAGATGAGGAAGGTGTTACAAGTCTGTAATCCTCATACTCGGAGGTGGAAGCAGAAGATCACAAGTTCAAGGCCAGTCTAGGCTACAGAGAGACCCTGTCTGAAAAACTAACAATAGTGGTCTGGGGATGTGGCTCAGTGGGTAGAGCGCTTGCCTAGCATGCACAAAGCCCAGGGTTCTAGCCCGGCACTGAATTGACTAGACATGGTGGCACATGTCTATAACCCTAGAACTTGAGAGGTAGAGTCAGGAAGATCTGGAGTTCAAGGTTAACCATAGCTACATCTTGAGTTGGAGGTGTTGGAAGCCAGCTGGAACACAATGAGACCCTGTCTCAAAAATGCAAATAGTTTTCAAAGTTTTTTTTTCCCCGAGATAGGGTTTTTCTGTAGCCCTGGCTGTCCTGGAACTCACTTTGTAGACCAGGCTGGCCTCGAACTCAGAAATCCACCTGCTTCTGCCTCCCAAGTGCTGGGATCAAAGGTGTGCGCCACCACGCCTGGCTGTTTTCAAAGTTATTAAAAGCAGCTAAGAATGTGTGAGTCCAGGGAAACAGAGCCACCCAGCAACTCAGAAGACCTGCCTATGTACCCAGCCTCCCCACTGCCCCCTGGCAGAGGGCCCTGTTATTTCCCAAGACACTTCACTACGGGTATTTCCTGTGACACACACAAGGAGGATTGTGTGAAGAAGTCAGGAGGGATGAAAAACAGAAGTTCTGAGAGGGTGTGTAACCTCCTGGGGGCCACACAGCAAATAACACAACAGCACCCTGACCTAGCATTTGAACCCACTGCCTGTACTCCTGGGGGACCCTGGTCCTCTGCAATCCTCTCAAACAGGCTGGTTCCTGGGGGCAGAACCTTAGAGGTCAAGTTTAGAACCCTAAGTGGCAACCGTAGCTTTCTCCCTTGTCTGTTCTGTGCACCTCCTCAAGGTTTTGGATGCAAAGCTATGGAGAAGGAACCAAGATATAAGAAGGTTCTAGAAGATAAGAGAGCATATGCCAAAGAAAGTGAACTCTTGGTAGCAAGAGCACGGTGGTTCAGGAGTGTTTGCGTGTGACAAGGCCAGGACTCGCACACTCCATGGGGAGGCCTGTGGGGGACCCAGCTGTGTACCCAGCCTGCTAGAAACAAAGGCTTAACTTGTTGGTGACCCATAAGGCACCACGGCCAGCCCTGGAACCCATACTGCCTGTGATGCCAGGAGCCTGGCTTTGGTGATTCATTTGTACCTGTGGGGCGGGGGGCAGGGAGACTCTGAGAAAAGTCTTCAGGAACAGGGGGCACAATCAATAACTCTCTGTTCATGATTTGCTAGGGGCGCATGGGCTAGAAAATGCTAGAGAAATGTCAAAGGTCAACATGAGGATTAGATGTGGTGACGACACTTGCCTGTAATCCCAGCACTGAGTGGTAGAGGCAGGAGGACTGAAAGTTCAGGGTTATCCTCAGCTACATATGAAGTCGGAGGTTAGCCTGGGCTACAAGACTCTGTCTCTTTCACACATATGAAAAGAGGATGAATATGAGTGCTTTGCGGATGTAAAGTTCACAGTAAGGGGGGAGGGGCACTCCTTGATGACATGGGGCCAGGGGATAAAGTGTCTGTCCTGGAGGGACTGAGGCATCAGAGGAGACATGGGGGGGGGTGCTCTTATGAATGTGGCCAATCACAGTGCTGCATGCAGATAGGCAAATGCTGAGGATGCTGAGGGCGAGGGCGTCGGGTCAGGATTCCAAGGGCCATCTGGGATAAACCGTCTTATATGAAAACAGCCTTAGGTAACTCAATATAATCAAACATTTTGAAAGGAGAAGGTGAGAATCCCTGCCCAGGAAACACAGAGCCCCGGGTCTCATCACCAGCACCGGAGTATGGCGGTTCATGCCTGTAATCCTAAAGCCCAGGTGGCAGAGACACGAGGGTCGGAAGTTCCAGGTTATCTTTAGCTGTAGAGCGAGTTCAAAGCTAGCTTCAAATACACAAGACCCCGTGTCAAAACCAAACAAACAAAAAAAAGCAGGAGTCCAGCAAGATGTCACTTGACTTGCTGTCACTTGTCATCCTCCAGGACCTGAGTTCAAGCTCTAAACCCAAATGAAGGGGGAGGGAGAGAGAAGTGACTCCATAGAGTTCCCTCCGAGCCCCACACACTCCGTGGCACGATCCCGCCCCTCATTAAGCACACACACAACATAACCAAAATAAATAGTAACAAGAATCAAAAAGAAATAACATGAGAAGAAACCAGCTGGGGAGAAAGTGGGAAGCAAATAGTGTGTACGTGTGCTAAGATATTTGCCTGTGAGAAAGAGACAACCTTTGAAACTTACATAAGGCGAGGAGAAGTGCTGCTTTGTACAGAGCATCATAAAGCCACACACACAGCAAATACTGCCTGCCAAGGGCCAGCTTCACTAGGGCAGGTACCTGGGACCAGACAGGACGAATAAAATGTTTATGGAGCATTTTATGCGATGGGAACAGTGCTAAAAGAACCACCACCCACGCGGGTGCTGAGGCTGCTGGGGCAGGAGCAGCACCTAGGGGTGTTGATACAGAGTCAGGGAGGCTGCCACTGTCCAGGGTGATGAGGCCGTGGTCTGGGGAGAGGTCCTGGTGTGTGGATGTGGCACAGCTAACCTCGCAAAGGCTTAGAGCAAAGGCTTAGACCGGTGGTCTTCAACCTTCCTAATGCTGCAACCCTTTAGTATAGTTCCTCGTGGTGTGCTGACCCCAACTATAATTTTTTTCATTGCTACTTCATGACTGTGATTTTGCTATTGTTATGAATCATAGCATAAATACCTGTGTTTTCCAATGGTCGTAGGTGAAAAGGTCACTTGACCCCCACTCCCCAAAGGGGTCCAGATCCACACTTTGAGAACTACTGGTTTAGACAAATACAGAAGGGGCCAGGCTCACAGAGCTTCAGAGAGAGGTGCCTAATGCTTGCAGATGTCCGAGGACTGGAGACGCTAGCCTGTCCCCAGGAGTCTGAGTACCAATACAATATCTTAGTTACTTCTCCCCGTGGCTGGGACAAAATAAAAGGGAGGGGGCGATTTAAGATAGGCTTGCGGTTTGGTGGAACCAGTCCATCATGGCGGGAGTGGCAAGGCAACAGGAATGTGAGACAGCTGGTCACATTGTATCGCATTGTATCTTCCTGACAATGGAGTCAGGAAACAGAGTTTGAAGGCTGGTGCTCAGTTGCTCACATCTCCTTTCCCCTTTTAATTTGGTTGTTACGTTTATTCATGTGGTTGTGGGCACTGGGCTTGTGGAGGTCAGTTCTGTTATGTGGGCCCTGGGACTGGACTCAGGTGGGTTGTCAGGCTTGGTGGCAAGCACCCTTGGATCCATTTTGCTGCCCTGCTCTTCTTTTCTCTTTGATGGTACTTGGAATTGAACCTAGGATCTCTGGGGTAGGCAGGCGCCCTACTGAGCCTCAGCCCCAGGCCTCTTTTTACTTTTTATTCTGAGACAGGCTAAGTTGCCTAGGCTGCTCTTGAACTCACGCTGTACCTCAGGCTGGCCTTGAACTTGTGATTCTCATGTCTCAGCCTCTCAGGCAGCTGAAATTCCAAGCCTGCACCACCACGTCTAGCTTCATTTAACTTTCACGTTGACCCTCAGAAAAAGGTTCCTGGCACTTTCTGTTTTCATCTGCGGGGACACCGAGACCCAGAGGCCATTGACAATTTCTTCAAGGTCTCCCATCTTTCACGAGGAGGAGTCAGAATTTGAACCGGAGTCTTTCAGGCCCAGAGCCCATAGTTTTCACCATGTGTTATAGTAGAAAATCTCTGTGTCGTTTTCTCGTGACTGCTCTAACAAATGATGACCCCAGGCTGGTGGTTTAAAAGCGGACATTTATTCTCTTAAGATGTGGAGGGAAGATATCTAAATATGAACATTCTGGGAGCCTATTCCCTTAAAAACTGGCTGGGACATGCTTCCTCGCTTCTTGCGGCTTCTGGGGGTGTCTAACCGTCTTTGGTTCACAGCTGCATCACTCCAATCTCTGCCTCGTCTGCATCCTGTGCAGGTCACGTGTCCTAACCCAGCTCTGCCTGTGCAGATGCCTCGGATAAGGCAGATCAAATAAAATGTTTACAGGGGATTTAATGAGATGGGAATTTGAGTCCTCCTGGAAGAACACCACTATTTGGATTTCAGACCCACCCAAACTTGATCTTGAGATCTTGAGCATAATTACACCTGCAAAAAAATTATTGCCTCATAAGATCTATCCACAGTTACCTAGGGTCAGGACCTGTCCACACCTCATGGTGTGCTGGGTAGTTTTATGTCAATTTGACGCAAGCTAAAGACATCTGGAAGGAACCCACACTGAGAAAATGCATCCATGAGATCCATCTGTGAAGGCATTTTCTTAGTGATAGATGGGGAGAGGGCCCAGCGCATGGTGGATGGTGCCATGCCTGGGTTGGTGGTCCTGTGTTCTATAAGAAAGCAGGCTGAGCAAGCCATGAGGAGCAAGCCAGTAAGCAGCGCCCCTCCATGGCCTCTGCATCAGCTCCTGCCTCCGGGTTCCTGCTCTGTGTGAGTTCCTGTCCTGACTTCCTTCGATGATGAACAGCGATGTGGAAGTGTAACCCAAATAAAAAGCCTTTCCACTGTAACTTGATTTTTGGTCATGGTGTTTCACCACAGCTATAGTAGCCCTAACTACTGCATGGGAAGAATGGGCATGCACTATTCAGAAAGTGTCAGAAGCAGATGTGGAGGGAAGGGGGCTCTGACCTGAAGAAGGCAGCAGGCAAAGGCAGGAGTGATTCTATCTGCTGACATGAAAACATGAGGAATTCATGCCACAAGGGTTTGCAGAGGAGGGAATGTGAGAGGGCAGTCCTGTCTCATTTGGTATCACAACTATGGCAGATATAAAGTAACTTTCAGAAAAGGAATACAAGGCTGGGCTATGGCTCCCTTGGTACAGTGCTTGCCTAGCATACACAAAGCAGTGGGTTCAAGCCCCAGCATCCTAATAAACCAGGGAAAGTGATGCAAGTTTGTAATCTCAGTACGTGGGAGGTGGAGGCGGGAAGATCAGGATTTCAAGCATCCTTGGGTACTTAGCCAATTCAAGGACAGTCTGTCCCCCCCCCCCCCCGCCCACACACACACACACATGAGGGAGAGGAGAGAAAAGAAGGGACATGAGGCCCAAAGCATTGGGTACATGCATTGTAGGATGGAGTGTACACCCATGACAACTGGCTGAAGCTCATCTGAGCCCCTTACCACAGTTTTCGCATACACCAGACTATTCCAGAGTGAGCAGCATGGTCATAGCCTTCACCACCTCCAGTTCCCGGTGTGAAATGGATGGCAGAAGGACTCACTGTGCTGCACAAAGTCAGAGCCGTGTCCAGGCTGACCTCAGACGTGCCTGAGTCCTCTCGGGATACACAACTGCAGAGGCCTCCCACGTTGCTGCTGCCTCTTCACAGCATTTGCAGTGGGAAGCTCTGTGCTCGATTGCCAGATGAGCATACGTAGGCTTCAGAGAAGATCGGAGAACTTAGGGCTTTAGCCCTTCTCCCAAGGTGCCTTCTAGTGTGAAACTTTTGATCACAGGGCTATATGTGTGTGGTGGGCTCACCTGTGGATGCAGGTGTGGTCACTTGTGGCAACACATGTGGAGGCCAGAGGTTGACTTTGGACATCCTTCTCCGTTTCTTTTCTGCCTTAGTTTTTGAGATGGGGGATGGGGAGTGGTTGTGGGTGTGGGTCTTAACTGAACTTAGAGATTGCTGTGTTGGCTGATGGCTCCCAGAAGTCTGCCTGTCAACCTCCATGCTTGGGTTACAGGTGCACACCACCTCACCTGGATAACATGGGTTCTGGGGATTTGAACTCAGGTCTTCATGCCTGCACAACAAGCTCCTTGCCCACTGAGCCATCTCCTCAGTACTAGTTTTCTGTTTTTTTTTCTCTTTGTACTCCTTCCTTCCTTTTGTCCTTTGTCTTCTTGTTGTTTTTCTTCCTTTATTTTTTCTTTGTTTTTCCTCCTCCTCCTTTTCCTCCTCCTCCTCTTCCTTCTTCTTCTTCTTCTTCTTCTTCTTCTTCTTCTTCTTCTTCTTCTTCTTCTTCTTCTTCTTCTTCTTCTTCTTCTTCTCCTTCTCCTTCTCCTTCTCCTTCTCCTTCTCCTTCTCCTTCTCCTTCTCCTTCTCCTTCTCCTTC
>NC_000071.6:137198596-137199646 GCF_000001635.26 Mus musculus | reverse complement strand
CACAGGCTTTTGCATAATTTTTTGAAGCTGGGAGATTGGACTAAGGACTTGGTGCACTTGAAGCAAGCACTTTACCCCGTCCCGCAGGTGGGCATGCACAAATGCATACACACATGTGTTTAACATTTGTTTGACATTCATTTATTTGAGTATGTGTCACTGCAGGCATGTGGAGGTTAGAGGACGACTGTAGGAAGCTGGTTTCTCTTTCTGCCATGTGCGATGGAACTCGGGTCTTCAGACTTGGCGCCTGGCATCTTTGCCCACTGAGCCATCCCCAGCCCACATGCATCTTTGGAGACAGGCTCTCACTATGTAGCCCAGGTTCCCCTTGAACTCATGACCCTCATACTTTCTGAGGACAAATGAACAAACACAGAGTTCCCCTCGGTAGGGCACTACGAACCAGTTTCTTGGGCTTACTTACAGGAGTGTAGGTGACCCTGAAATGACTACATCACCAAAAAAAAAAATATCCCAACCTGGCATGAGTAATGACCTTTCTAAAGCTTCATACACAACGTTGTCTGTTATTAGCTGCTCTTTTGTTTGAGCTTTGATAAATACTGGACCAGGCAGCTCAAGGAGGGAAGGGTTTATCTGGCTCCCAGGTTACAGCCCACCAGATGGCTGGAGTTTGAGGTAACTCGTCACTTCCAGTCAGCAGTCGGGGAAGCAGAGAGCTGGTTCTCAGATGGCTCTCTTCTTTCTATGGGGCCGGGGACACCAGCTCACAGGAAGGAATGGTCCCACCCATTTTGGGTAGGTCTTCACATCCCAATCAGCCTTCTGTAGATAACAAGCTGGGATGAGTGCAGCTGTGGTGGACAAGAGGCCTGCTGGGATGCAGCGGCCAGTTCTTGAAGAGCTGATGCATTGCTTTTTAATTTTAATTATTTTATTTTATTTATTCTTCTCTCATACAATACATCCCGGCCATACACAATACAATCCTTTTGCTGCCTCCTCCCAGTCCTTCCCACACCTTCCTCTCTTCCAGATCCCCTGTTCCCCTCTTTCCCCTCAGAAAAGAGCAGGCCTCGTAGTCAT